>NC_141930.1:12693956-12996986 GCF_057802395.1 Ceratotherium simum simum
ATGTGGGTATAATTAGCAGGACAGTGATAGTTGGAGTTCAGAGATTGAGTCTGGATGGTGGCTAGAACTCCATGTGTCATTAACTGGCTCCATATGGAGATGCAACCACACCCTTGGCTTCCTTCCCACTGTTCTCTGACCTATTCACTTGGCTGGTGCTGACGATGAAAAAGCCCAGAGTTAGAGAGCAGCTGTTCTCAGGAGGGGTGAGGAGACCACAGCAACTGAGTGAAGGAAAAAAGAAACAGGAAAATGAACATGACACCTAGAGAGGAGTGAAATTGAAAATGGTATGCTTGAATGCTTTGAGCTATAGAGGAATATAGAGGAATATACAGAGGAATTTTTACACCTTCTTAAGAAGAACTTAGTAAGATTTAGCCTCATGTCAAAAATCATATTCAATTTGTTCAAAAAAAGGTGAAAATTTCTCTTCTGTGTGTGGGTTGTTGAGAAATCCATAAAATTTTCTATTGTGGAGGATCTGTGAAATTGGATTTTATTTACATTTCTGTGACAGAAGGAATGAATGTTGATATTTGGTGAGCACAGACAAAAATTAGAACATTTTTCATATTGTAGCAGCCTGGTTTGAGTGGATAATTAAAATCCAGCTACTAAATAAAGTGAGCAGCAAAATGACCAAATGAAAAGATGACAGTAACAAGGAGAGAACAGACAGGAGATGTAGAATATGCAGAACAAGTAGACCTCAACTAACTGAGAATTGCCTGCATTATGTGACTCCTTACATAATGCAGGCAACACCTTGGGTTTCAACACCTTCAGGTTTTACCTGAGAGTTTCCTGTTCTCCAGTTTGTGTATTCCATTAGTAATATGTTTATGTATCTAAAGTAACAATATAGTCAGCTGATAGATAATTGTCACTATTCGTTATATGTAATTGTCTTCCAATTGACTCATTAAAATATTTTTTCAAAAAATGGCATATTTTGCATATATGCTATATATTATAGATAGATAGATGTGTCTTTAATGTTTCACATTCAGAGAAGCAAAACCAGTAGAAATTAAAAGGAATAGGAAGCATCTCTGGGAACTATATCATGCTATTGATTTCCTAGAAAAAATTATTGAGTTCTGCTCTCTGAAAGGCCTGTGCAATATGCTATGGGAACAAATATAACAGACTCAGTCCCAACACAGCCCCTCCACTTATACATGACTGGAAACAGTCACTTGCAATGAGATGACTGTACAAGATGGGAAGACAGGAGCTTGCCTTATTATGATAATTTTTATTATGCCAGTATAACAACCTATGACTATAAAAATATTGTAATAGAATGATAATAAAGTTCAAATGATAGTTAAGACTAAAGAGAAAAATTGAAAAATACAGAAACAGGGTTAGAGAAAGCCAGAGAGAGCATGAAAAACAAAGGTAATAAAATAAAGGAGAACAATGGAAGATTACAATTCACCTCAACTTCTCTATTCAGGAAACATTTATTAAGCATATATTAACCTTTAACTTCTGGCTCGGTGCTGGGAATACAAAGATGAACAAAATACAAGTTCTACACTAAGTAAATTAGGATTTGGTATTTATATTGAGTAGACTCTCAAAAAATATTGTTGAGATAGAAGGGAGATGCCACAGAGGAAGACAGAGAACCACCATGTAGCTTTTCTCCCTCAATCCTTTTGAACCCGAAAGGCTAGATATCTATAGATTCATTTAAGAACTCAAGATCGACTTCTGAGTAAAATGGTAGAGTGAATCTGGGTCACAGAGACTCTTTCTCCCAATAGGTAATGAAAACAAAACAAAGCTGGTCAAAATTCACAACAGTTTCTAATAATGAGAGGAAAGGCCATAGGCCATAGCCTTTGAAGAGAGAAGAAAGAGTGCCAGCTCCTTACCCAGCCCCTATCACTTTGAAGAAAACATTGAGGAAAGAGAATTGACAACATCATGAGAATTTTTGCTAATCCCCTCAATTTGAAAGGAAGCAAACTAACGGTTTGAGTAGGCAGCAAGAATGTGGGGAGAAATACCAAAAAATATGAAAGTAGAACATCTATAAACTATTCTGGAATCTCAGCAGAGGGAGGAAAATTGCGAATGCCTGGGTTTCATTTTTCAGGGCACGGTACTGAGCTGAGAGAATTCGTCAAGGCCAGCAGGAATGGGTTACACCCTGCCTAGGTAGAGTGGTCTAGAATATAAGGCATTTAAAGGAATCTCATGAACAAGCAGACAAGGGGCCTCTACAGTGGCTGATTGACCTCACCCCCTTTACCGCATACCCCTAGAGATGGCAACCTGCACCAGTATGGTAACAACAGGCCTCAATCGCTACCCGTTGCTGTGTCCCTTGGTATACTTTGATTTCCTTGGGGGCAGAGCTTTAGTCTGTACCCCTTGCTGCTCTCAAATTCAGTTAAATATATTGAATATCATTCCTAGTGGTGACACTGTCAAGAAATATTCACCCACACTCTATCAGAGCAAATAGTTGGTCTGGAGAATTCCTATTGCTAAAATATGCCATGTTAAAAGAAGTGGCATACCTTTTTCGAATGGAGAAGGAAGGGAAGGGAAAAATAGAAAAGAAGTAGAAATCAAAATAGGAATAAAGAAAAGAAATAGAAATTAAGGAAAATACTATAGAAAGAACCCAATCTGATGAAAACTTATCCAAAAAATAGAAAGTAACTTCCCTTTGAGTTCAAGCTATAAATAAACTTAATGAATACGAATTCAATAAAACTAGAACTCAAATATATTGTTTTTAAAAGGATGAGATGATAAATTGAGCATTTAAAAGACCCTTATAAACCAAATAAATCAGTTAGAAAAGCAAGAAATAAGATACCCACTGTCAAAACTCAAATTACTGCATTAAAGAACAGGTATAAGATAATAATTGCGAATGCAGAGAAAAAAGACAAAAATATCAAAGTAATTAGAGAGAAGATGATAGATATATAAAGCCAACGAAGATTATTTGGGAGTATAATTGGTGGGTTGTTTTTTTTTTTTTTTTGTGAGGAATACTGGCTCTAAGGTAACATCCATTGCCAATCCTCCTCTTTATGCTGAGGAAGATTAGCTCTGAGCTAACATCTGTGCCCATCCTCCTCCATTTTGTATGTGGCCCGCTGCCACAGCATGGCCTGATGTGTAGTGCACAGGTCTGCGCCTGGGATCCGAACCTGCGAACCCCAGGCCGCTGAAGTGGAGCACACGAACCTAACCACTACACCACTAGGCCGGCCCCTATAATTGGTGTTTTTACAGCATAGTGCACAGTAGCTGGATCAGAGAAAGGATTCAATAATATAACACGTTGTTCTCTTACAAGTTATTGTATGCCAGTTTTGAAGCCAAAGGAGAGAAAGCAATACGAATAATTTTAAATGTAAGGTAATTCAGTAAAAACACAAGATTTGAATCATCTGACAACTATTTCAAACCTCTATTTTACTTTGAGGAAGATATGAAATTATTTATTGGGATTTCTCAAATTAGACAAAAAAGTCCCTAATAAAGATTCAGAGGACTAAGTGTCTAAAACTACTGTCTCCATCAATTAAATTCATGGTAATATTTAAAATTCAATGAATAACCAGTACCTACCTAATTCACAGCCTGTAACCAACAGGCTGTGAGCTGACAGACATATTAAAAAACTTCAAAACCAGGTCAACAAATCCCGTTAATGGCTTAAAAATCAAATCCATGCTGTCAAGTCTCTTAAGCTATCCCTTATCTCTTTCCCACTCAGTTTGGTGTCTTATACAGATGAAAGAAACATAGTCATTGTTACTGGCCTAAACACATGTACTTTCTCTTCACAGATGGTGTATAGCTATTTTGAGCTTAAAATAATGAATATCAAAAATATTATAATTGATCATGCTTGTATTCCTCACCATTCTTGAATACTAAACTGAAATTAATGACTTTCTACAATATTGTGTGATATTCATATAGTACCAGTCATTATAAAGGTGCTACAGCATATTTTGAGAACCAAGAGAAACATAATTGCTATATTTTTAGTTCCCAGGCTCCAATCCTTCAAATCTCAAACCAGAGATTTCCATCGAAGTTTTACAGCCCTCTGAGCTGAACCTTTACCCACGAAACTAGCCATTGCTTCTTTCATCAACAATGATCTCCCTTTCCTCCCTTTTTCTGAGGTTTCACTGTCTGATTCAAACAGCTGTTTGTCCTTTTTGAGATAGCTCTTCCCACACGGCACAGCTGCGCTCCCGGATCTTTCCAACCTTCTGTTCCAGCTCTGAATCTTTCTCTTGGCTCTCCACTTGCTCCAAAGTCTGCACCTGTGTCTTTGGACCTTGGAATCTCACAGGAACTGAAGAAGAACATTTTTTTCCTATTATTTTTTTATCGAGGTATAATTGACATACATTATATTAGTTTCAGTTGCACAACATAATTATTTGATATTTCTATATGTTGTGAAATGATCACCATGATAAGTCTAGTTAACATCTGTCACCATACATAGTTAAAAATTATTTTTTTCTTATAATAGAAAACTATTAAGATTTACTCTCTTAGCAACTTACAAATATGCGATGCAGTATTATTAACTACAGATGCCGTGCTATACATTACATCCCCATAATATTTATTTTATAACTGGAAGTTTGTACCTTTTGACCCCCTTCACCCATTTTACCCCCCCCGCCTTTAACCGCCAATCTGAGAGATATTTTATTTTTGATAGATATATCTTAGATTATTTTTCTGCTTCTTTTACTACATCACATAAGAAAAAATAACTGAAACAAATTAAAATAAATATACTTTAACACCATAAAATGACTTTTAAGGTAGTTCTTTTAGGTAAACTAGTAATTAGGTCATTTAGACAAATGATCTATTTCCAGAACTTCTAAAGGGCAGGGCAGTTAGAAGAAATGCTCCTCTTTTCTTCTTTGGCTAGCCGGAGCATAATTCATGCTTACAACTGCATCTTGGTTTTTCCAGATTGTGCATATAAATTACCTAGCAGTGAGCATGGCCTGTGTCCAAGTAGAAGGCAACCAGGGGAAAGTGCTCATCTACCCAGTTATAGCCATTCTCTCAACCCAAGCTGAGGTGCGCCAACTCTCCGTTAAAACCCTGGCTCTCTCACCTCAGAGTGAGCTTAGACAGAAATGGAGTTACAGGCACTAAAATGTAATGATATGACAAGTGCTGAAATAGACAAATCAAAATATTTCCCCTACCGGCTTTCCAAAATAAAGTCCCATCAACCATTTCCTAAATTTTAGTCCTAATTTTTGATCACTGGATAAAAAGAGCATTATGAAAATCTTAATATAATTCTGAATTATACTTATTTAAGAAACCTAAGGCTGGTGAACTACATTTTGACTCAAATTTTAGCAGACAGATACTTTTGTTTTAGACCTTTCTTAGGGTATAATTAACAAACAAACTACACATTTAAAGTGTAAAATTATGTATATACACACACATATATACACACACACACATATATATATATAATCATTACCACAATCAAAGTAATGAACATGCAATCAAGGTAATGAACATATCACTCACCCCCAAAGGTTTCCTACTGCTCTTTTATAATCTCTCCGTCCTGCCCCTTCCTGCCCAGCCCTTTCTATTGCTTTCCCAGACAACCACTAGTCTGATTTTTGTCACTATATATCACCTTTTTTTTTTTTTAATTTCAGGTGTACATCATTATACTTCTATTTCTGCATAGATTACATCATGTTCACCACCAAAATACTAATTACAACCCATCACCACACACATGTGCCGAATTATCCCTTTCGCCCTCCTCCCTCCCCACTTCCCCTCTGGTAACCACCAATCCAATCTCTGTCTCTATGTGTTTGTTTATTGTTGTTATTATCTACTACTTAATGAAGGAAATCATATGGTATTTGACCTTCTCCCTCTGACTTATTTCACTTTGCATAATACCCTAAATATCCATCCATGTTGTCACAAATGGCTGGATTTCATCTATATCGGCTTGCATTTTATAGAATTTTAAATAAATGGAATCATATGGTAAGTATTCTTTTTTTTTGTCTAACTTCTTTCACTCAATATGATTATTTTCAGTGATCCATGTTGTTGCATACATGAATAGTTCATTTATTTTTATTTCTGAAGAGCATCCCATTGTATAGATGAACCACATATGTTTAGCAATTCACCAGTTAATGGACATTTTGTTTGTTTACAGCTTTTGGCTTTTACGCATGAAGCTGCTATGAACACCCGTGTACAATTCTTTTCATGGTCATAACATTTTACTTCTCATGGGTAAATAAAAGAATGGCTATGCCATATGGTAGATGTGTGCTTAATTTTTCAAGAAACTGCCAAGTTCTTTTCCAAAGAAGTTGTGCTATTTTACATTCCCAACAGCAACGTACGAAAATTCCAGTTGCCCTACATCCTCTCCAATACTTGACGTGGTCAGCCTTAATACTAGACATTTGCAATAGGTACGTAATGGTATCTCATAGTGTTTTTATTTTACATTTCCATAATGAATATTGATGTATTTTAATGTATTTATTTGCCATCAGTATATCTTCTTTGGTGCAGTGTACGTTCAAATATTTTGCCCATTTTTTAATAGTTTTTCTCTTAGTTTTGAGTTTTGAACGTTTTTTTACGTGCTCTGGATACAAATCTCTTATCAGATACGTGATTTGTAAATACTTTCTCCCAGTTTGTGACTTGTCTTTTCATTCTCTTAATAGTGTCTTTCAAAGAAGTGTCATTCTTCATTGAGATGAAGTTCAATTTATCAATGTTTTCTTTTATGGGTTATGTTTTTGGTGTCGTATCTAAGAAATCTTCACCAAACACAATGTCTCCTATGTTTTCTTCTAGAAGTTGTATAATTTTAGGTTTCATACTCAGGTCTATTCTCCATTTTGAGTTAATTTTTGTACATGGCGTCAGGTAGACGTTGAAATATTTGTTTGTTTGTTTTTTGTATAGAGATGGCCCAACTGTTAGGCAACATTTATTGAAAGGACTGTTTGTTCATTGAATTGCCTTTGTATCTTTGTCAAAAATCAATTAACTATACATATATGCCTATTTCTGGACTCTTTTTTTTATCCTGAGGCCAATACCATGCTGTTTTGATTACTATAGCTTTATAAAAATTATTGAAGTCAAGTAGTGTAAGTCCTCCAACTTTGCTCCTCTTTTTCAAAGTTGTTTTGACTATTCCAGGTTGTTTGCATTTCCATATGAATTTTAAAATGAGCATGTCATTTTCTATTAGAAAAGGAAAGGTCTGCTGGGATTTTGATAGTGATCACACTGAATTTATAGATCAATTTGGAAAGACTTGACATCTGAACAATATTAAGTCTTCCAAACTATGAACATGATATAGCTCTCCATTTTTTTTAAGTTTTTTAAAATTTCTCTCAGCAATATTTTATAGTTTTCATTGTACAGTTCTTACATATCTTTTGAGGATTATTCTCAAAGTATTTCCTATTTGGAGATGTTACTGTAGATGGTATAGAATTTTAATTTCAATTTATAATTGTTGGTTCTGAGCAGGTAGAAATGAATTTGAATTTTGTATGTGAATCTTGTATCCTGCAACCTTGCTAAACTCACTTATTAATTTTAGTATTTTTTGTAGATTTCATAGAATTTTCTTTGTAGACGATTATGTTGTCTGCAAAGAAAGACAGGTCTTACTACTTCTTTTTCAATCTCAATACGTATTATTTTCTTCTTTTTTCAGTACACTAGCTAAAACTTCCAGTAGAATATTGAATACAGATAGGGAGAGTTAATATGCTTACCATTTTCCTGATCTGATGGGGAAAGAATTCAGTGTTTTCTTATTAAGTATCATGTTTCCAGTGATTTTTCATAGATGTCCATAGTAGGTTGAAGATGTTTCTTTCTAGTCCTAGTTTGCTGAGAACTTTTTTTTATCAGGAATTGATATCGTATTTGCCAAATAACTTTTTATAGCTAATGAGATGATCATATTCTTTCTTTTGCTAGTCTGTTAATTTGGTGGATTAGATTGATTGATTTTCAAGTGTTAAATGAACCTTGCATCCTTGAGATAAACCATACATGGTTTTAATGTATTATCATTATTATATATTATTGAATTTGATTAACTAAAATTTTGTTAGAAATTTTTACATCCATCCTCATGAGGAATATTGGTATACAATTTTCTTTCCTTGTGATATCTTTGTCTAGTTTCAATGTCAGTGTAATGCTTGCATTGTAGAATTTATACAGAAACATTTTCTCTTTTTTAATTTTCTGGAAGAGTATACACAGTATTATATTACTTCTTGATTAAATGTTTGACAAAATTCCCTAGTAAAGCCATCTGTGTCTGGAGTTTCCTGTGTGGGAAGGATTTTAACTACAAATTTAATTACTTTACCCTATATGGAGCTATTTGGGTTATCTATTTCTTCTCAAGTGAACTTTGGTAATTTTGGTCTTTCAAGATATTTGTCCATTTCCTGTAGGTTGTCAAATTCATGGGCATACTTTTTTTTCATGTGTGTGAGGAAGACTAGCACTGAGTTAACATCCTTTGCCAGTCCTCCTCTTTTTGCTGAAGAAGATTGGCCCTGGGCTAGCGTCTGTGCCCATCTGCCTCTACTTCATCCAGGATGCTGCCACAGCATGGCTAGACAAGTGGTGCATCGGTCCATGCCCGGGATCCAAACCTGCAACCCCAGACTACCAAAGCAGAGTACACGAACCTAACCACTATACCACCTGACTGGCCCCTAATTGACATACTTTTAAAATAATATTTCTTTATTATCCTTTTAATATCTATAAATTCTGCAATGATGTCACCTCTCTCGATACTGATACTGGTAATTTGTATCTTCATTTTGATTTTCCTTCATTCTGATTGTCTAAAAGTTTAATTTTATTGATCTTGAATAATCAGCCTTTGGTTTTATTATTTTTCTCATTTTTCTTGTTTTTTCTTCACTAATTTCTGCTCTAGTCTTTATTATTTATGTTTCAGAACATAAATGATACTTACTCTGGGTCTTATTTGTTCTTGCACTTCTAGTTTCTTAAGAAGGAAGCTGAAGTCATTGATTGGAGTCTTTTCTTCTTTTCTAGTATGGGTAGTTAGTGCCATAAATTTCTGATTAAGTATTGTTTTCATTGCATCCCTCAAAATTTGATATGCTGTATTTTCATTTTCATTCAGTTAATATTACTTTCTTCTAATTTCCATTTGCCTTTTTCTTTGACCCACAGATTATTGAGAACCGTGTTTATAATTTCCAAATTCAAATATTTTCCAGAGATTTTTCTATTATTAATTTTTGTGTGTGTGTGAGGAAGATTAGCCTTGTGCTAACATCTGCCAATCCTCCTCTTTTTGCTGAGGAAGATTGGCCCTGGGCTAACATCCATGCCCATCTTCCTCCACTTTATATGGGACGCTGCCGCAGTATGGCTTGACAAGCCATGTGACAGTCCACACCTGGGATCTGAACCTGTGAACCCCAGGCCACCAAAGCAGAGTGTGAGAACTTAACCGCTACACCACCAGGCCAGCTCCCATTACTAATTTTTAATTGTTGTCTGACAACATACTTTGCATGACTTGAATCCTTTTAAGTTTATTGAGACTTGATTTATGACTCAGAACATGGTCTATCTTGGTAAACATTTAGTGTACCCTTGAAAAGAATGTGTATTATAATTTTTTTTTTTTTTTTGCATTGAATGCTCTATAAAAGTCAGTTAGGTCAACCTGGTTGATAGTGTTATTAAGACTTCAATATCATTACGGATTTTTTTTTTTGTTTCTTTATCCTCTGAAGTATTCAGATAAAGAGGAGTTGAATTCCTGAGTAAAATTGCGGATTTGCCTATATTGCTTTGCTATTCTATCAGTTTGAGTTTTGTATATTTTGAAGCTCTGTTATTAGGTGCATAAATGTTTAGGATTGTTATGTCCTCATGAAGAATTCACTCCCTTTATCATTGTGAAATAGTTTTCTTATCCCTGGTATTATCTTCATGCTCTGAAATCATCTTTGTCTGATATTAATATAGCCACTCCAGCTTTCTTTTTATTAGTATTAGCAGGGTAAACCTTTTCCCATTTTTTCACTTTTAACCTATTTGGGCCTCATTTAGGATTAGTTGAGGGTTTTTTTTATGATTTCATTTTATCTCTTTTGTTCTTACTAGCTATATTCTTTGTTGTGTGATTTTGATGGTTGCTTTAGGGTTTATAGTATAAATTTTTAACTTATCACAGTCTACCTTCAACTGATATGGTACTTCTTCAATTCACATATCACAAAAGAACCTCATAATAACATTCTTTCACGTCCCCCTCCTGGCCTCTGTGATTTTGTTGTCACACGTTTTACTTCTATATATGTTATAAACTTCACACTATGTTGATACAATTTATTTTAAAAACTGATTGTCTTTTAAAGGGATATAAATAATAAGAAAATAACTTTGTTATTTCTTATAACTTTGTTATAAGAAAATATTTACCTTTGTTGTTACCATTTCCAGTGCTCTGCATTTCCTCATGTGAGTCCAGCTTGTGATTCATTCAAATATGAGTTTTTGACTATTAAAAATAAATTTTTCTTTGTTGAAACTCTTTCAGTACAAATTACTTAATTATCTACAAAGTGCTAAAATATCTTTGCAAAGCCATATTGCAGCTATTTTCCTCATCATGGCTCCCCAAAACACACACATTATTTTCAAAATGTCTTATATCCAAGTATTTTCTTCTCGACTGGCCCCACATTAGATTTCCTTATAAAATTTGTGAGAGAACTCATAACTCATAAAATCAGAGGGGAACTCTTAAATAGGAAATTCGCAAGCCCATTTCCAGCTGTCTTCTAAATGTCACAAGACCACAGCGAATGGGAAACTTTTCAATGATTCATTGTGAAATGCCCTAAGGAATCAAATCACTGAGCAGTGATGTTATATGTTCCCCTGCTTAGCTCCAGGTTGACTCCCATCTTCCTTCTAGGTCTGTGCTATGCCCATGTTTTTGAAGTGAGGTTCTTATTTCAGATTGTAAGGTTTCTCCATGAACAGACTTTACTGAGTCTGTGTTGTATCGTAGTTAATTAATATTAAAATTCTGTGTGATAGTCTATTACCCCATCATGTAAAAATGGTAATAAGTCACGGTAGCCTAATATATAGACTATGCAACTTTGGAGGGTGGGAAGGTAAGGGCCCTAAGGAATCCAAAATGAAGGGCTGTCCTCTAGAGCAATAAAATTAGGATGCCACAGGGGGTCCATGTGACTGATGATCAGGAGAGGCAGAATATGGGTATTAAGACATAGTGACAAGAAATAATCAAATAATCATTTCAAATGTGAACACTGATTAAAAGTTACTAGAGCAGTAGTTCCAAAATATAGATATTGATTTGTGATTAATCTGCTTTTCACATGGTCAATGAAGTATGCTTCTGATGAGAAGATGCTAGGATTTATTCGTTTAAATGTGACTAATAGTGCTCTTGTGTAATACAAGAGAAGCCAGTCAGAATCTGGTAAGAATAATTGTGGCCAGCTAATGCCAACTCATAACCAAATCAGATATTTATTAAAAGTTTGCTTTTCTGGATATTTGGCTATATCCCAAGGGATATAAAAATTAGTAATACCCAGTTCCTATCCTAAAATATACTATAACTTAATTGGAAAACACATAGTAGGAATTAAATATCTGTCAAAAGCATTAATCAAGTTAAGCACAATGTAGAGTTTGATCAATATTATATCAGCAGATCCATGGGGAAAAGGAGCTGAGATTTATTCCAATTGCAAGCACTGAAGAAAACTTTCTGAAGAACTGGATTTTGAAAGGTGGGATGATTTCAGCCTGTACAAATGAGACAGTAGGACAGTCTCTTTAGGAGAAAGGGAAATGTCTACCATTCACAGCCTACTCATTGTGTTGTGGGCAAACTCTCTTATATAGAATAGCAAGAACAAAGACACTGAAATGAGAACAGGAAGAATAGTTTCCAGAAATGGGAAATCCCAGCTGGAATGCTTTGAGACGTAACAAAGTTGATAAAGCTCAAAGGATAGATTGCAGCCAAACAGCAGTGGACTACGAATTTAATGTTAAGAGATTTAGACTCTGCTGTAAAGAAGTTTGCATAAATACAAATAATTAGGAATAAACTGAGAAAAGAAAACAAATTGGCTGAGTTGTTAGAAGGAACCATAGAGACGTTCATGCAGGGCCAGCAATAGCACTTGTTCCCTCCAACTGAACAAGAAAAAAATTCCTAAATCATGGGACATTGGCTATAGTACTCAGAAAAGTCTTGCCTCCCTGGTGGAGAATAATTAGGCCTAGGCTAAATGCTACTCTGGTTCTTGCTAACAAATCTGAAAAGAAAGACCCAAAAGGGTCAGACTGTTTCTAAGTAGCTTAACTACATCCTAGAATAAAGTTCAAGATGTATACAGGAATACAAAATTTCCAGCACCCAATAGGATAAAATTCATGGTTTTAATAAAATCAAAGATTGTCAGGCATGCAGAGAAGAAAGAAAATATGGCTCATGGTGAGGAGAAAAATCAATTAATTGAAACCAAACCAGAATTGGCATAGATGTTAGAATTAGCAGACAAAGACAATAAAACAATTATTTTCAGTTTTCTAAGTTTCTTTATTCCTTTTTATTCAACAAGCCAGTTTGTAATTTCATACAGATTTAGAAGTAAGACATTTTCCACAGCCAATGCAACAAAGTAAAAACAGATTTTCAATTCACGGAAAAACCATGCATTTAGAAAGTTTCGAATAAAGTTGCTCTTTTTGACAATTACTATTCATATAGAATTTTATTTCATGCTGACTTCCTTTTAAAAATATATTTAAAGCCTTAACTTTTTCTGGAATTAGTGATAGTTCTCTTTAGCAATTTTCATTCTTCCTTTCCTTTATGGTGTCATTCATTGCTCTAGTCCTTTCATCCAAAAATTCCTTTTTAGGGTTCTCATTACTGATCAAGTTGAAGTTTTCAAAAAAATCATTCCTATCAATAATACCACCTGTCTTACTAACCTCGTATGGTAACTTATTATTACTTAGGTGTCTAACTGACAGAATGTTATAGTGGAAGATGTAATAGTCTCATGCCCAGGGGCAGGGGTTCAAGTCTCGTCTCTGTCAAACACAAATTCCATTCTTAGAGCAATTAACCCAACACAGTGGTTCCCAAACTGAGCTGTACCCTAGAATCACCTGGAGAACTTTTTATAACATGCATATTACTAGGCTCCACTCCACCTCAATTAAACCAGAGTCTTTGGAAGTGAGGCCTGGCCATCACACTTTTTAAAATCTTCAAAGAGATGTGCAGTCCAGATTAAGAACCACTGAGCCCTAATTTCTCCATTCTCAATTAGGGAGAACAGGAGTGACAATACCTTGTTCACTTGTCTCATAAGCACCAAAAGAAAGAATATGTGAAAATTTATCGTGCCTCAAAACATTTAAGAGTCTTCTCATGTCTAGTCCTTAAAAAAAAAAAAAAAAATTTGTGGGAATAAATCAATCCTTTTTTTGATAAAAGGACGTGAATCATCCTCCTATTTCCTAAAAACATTCAAGTGCACCCAGGAATGGCCAAACCAGTGATTCTTGACCTTTGGGTGCTGGCAGGGAAAATGGCAGATTGGGGGGGCAGGAGGCAGACTGGAGGACAGAGGTCTATTGAGAATCTAAGAAAAACTATGGATCCTATTTCAAGAAAAATACATGGGCGCACACAAAAGCCTTGGCCTGTGTTTCTCGGGCGTTCACACTCGCCTTGAAGTCCAGCTGTGATGCAGGTCAAAAATCTCTACCCTGGATTCCAAAATGGTGATAGCCATTCTTGTTTTGTTCTTTCTGTCTCCTAAAGGCTTGAATGCCTGAAGACAATTGTTAAGACTTAGGGAATTTTTTCATGCTTATTTATGGCTATTGGAATGTCACTCAAACTAAGTTATTCATAGAATGCCTCCCTCTCTAGTAAACAAGGTCATTCCTGATGAAAACAATTAATAAAGTATCCCTTCCCGTCAGTCAGGAGGAACAGGAAAGGATGTAGGGAACACAGCACTTTGTTTCCAGGGATTCCTTCAAGCTCTAGTGCTGTGATGTGACCTCTGTTGTACGTGGAGTACTAATTGGTGAAGAGAGAAAGCAATTCATCATGCAGAAGCTTGCCCTCTGCCTTCCCCAGGCATTAGAGAAGAAGAACACTATGCAGGCAGTTCTTTCAGTCATTATTAGGAAGAAACAACTCACAGTAGTTCATTCTCTCTCCCCCTACAATAGGAACGATGTGAACTGTGTGTTGGCAGACCTATAGGTTTTTATGACGAGCTGTTCACTCACTGCAATGACTAGTTTTCCTTGCTCATTGTTAAAGTTTGTCATATCCATATATATTATTTAGTTAGATTCTTCTCTCATGTCAGTGGGTCCTACACCACCAATCTTATCCTCTTTTCTATCTTAGAACTGTTTAGTGCAATAGGAGATATTTTTATGGCTTTTATCTCACCTAATAAAAGACTCCTGTTTTCAGGCAACTTTCTTATATTTAAGTCTTGTTTATGCCTAATTAATCATATTCTTTTCCAAAAATGTCTCCTTCAAAATAGTAAAACATATATCAAAACCCAATTTCATAAAATGAATTATATTGAGGATCTGGCATTCAAGACCAGGTGGATCTAGTGGTGTGCTGGTGAACGTTTAACAGCCAACTTTCTAGACCAAAAATTCTCAGCCCTGATTTGTAGCATTTGACGATTTCCATGGTGTAAATACTCCCACCATCATGGCTAATTTTAAGCTACTGAAATGATGTCAAGTGTCTAATAAAATTCTTGAAAATTTAACAATTAGCCCTCACAAGGCAAATACCAGCCAACTCGAGCATGCCATTGTATTGGTCTAATCAAACTTACCATCTTATCTTCCCATATTTACTTGAAGAACTATTTCATTCATTTTTTTTCCCCCGTGGAACCTCACCCCTTTGCTCATTCTACTAACTCAACTGGAAAGCACTTGCCTCATCACCAGTCGTAATGCTAACTACCCTTCAAAAACGTGCTCATGGGAGATATCTTCCAAGGACATTGTTTTATGCTTCCGGATAAACTGAAATCCTCTCTAATCTGACATCACCTTACATTTTATAGCATAATTCAATATCTACTTTGCATTAATTTTATTTATGCAGACCTTATTTTTCCTAAGATGTTTTGTGTACACTTTGATGGCAGGATCCGCGTCTAATTTATATTTATAGTTCTTGAAATACTTAGAAAGGTGCTTTGTTCATAATAGATGCAACAAATGTATTTTTTAATTAAACAATTAAGTATGCCAAATTTTAGCTAATATACAATATGTAAGAATATACAATTATGCTAATTTTAAACTTAAAATATAAGCTAAAGCTTCGAAATTTACTACATGGGATGATTTAATAGGGCTGTGATTTAAGCCAAATGAATCCTGGGTAATATAATAGGCATTTTGCTAATTTGCTAATGCTAATAGGCATTTGCCAACTAAAACTGTGATGTTATAATATCTGACTAACTAGAAAAATGGTAAAACCTACTCAAGTAATTTAACAAATATAAAATTTTGGAATAAAGAATATTATCAATGTAAAAACTGAGAAACACCAAAAAGAAAGAAGTGAACACACAAAAAATAAAATAAGTATACTAAGGAACTTTTGAAGGATAGGTCTTTTCAATTTTACTTTGTTAGGTATAAAATAATATTTAAATGAATGATACATAAATATTTATATAAATTATATATTCACTGAAATTTTCTATTTCAACAATTAAGATGCCTAATAAATTTGGTGGAGGATCTATAATTTTGCTGAAAATTTCTAATCAAATTCAACCGAGTTTTAGAAAGTTAACTTATGTAGAAAACTCTTATATTTTCAGGAATAGGGCATTCATATAAAAGTTAAACTATATTCTTCCTCCCACTCCTTTTATTTCTCCTGTGCTACCTTTAACCAAATTATTTTTTCCCATTTGTGTTGCATTTGCTGAGATCAAAGTCAAGTCAAATGAATTTTACTTCTTCATTTTGAACTCTGTGATAACAGGAGATTAGATTGATGGCACTGGCTAAAATGAAAAATCATTTTCAGACTGGCCCCATGGCTTAGCGGTTAAGTGCGCACGCTCCGCTACTGGTGGCCCAGGTTCGAATCCCAGACATGCACAAACGCACCACTTCTCCGGCCATGCTGAGGCCGCGTCCCACATACAGCAACTAGAAGGATGTGCAACTACGACATACAACTATCTACTGGGGCTTTGGGGGGGAAAAAAAAAAAGAAAAGGAGGAGGATTGGCAATAGATGTTAGCTCAGAGCCGGTCTTCCGCAGCAAAAAGAGGAGGATTAACATGGATGTTAGCTCAGGGCTGATCTTCCTCACAAAAAAAAAAAAAAAAAGTAATAATAATAATAATTTTCCACCGTGACAAGCATTGATACTTTGTTGAGAATGGAAAACAAAGAAAACTTACAAAGAAACAAATACTTTTATCCAGAAGGAATGTTGGCTTGGCCAACGGTGAAAACATTTTGAACCTATACAAGCTGCTATTGAGCCCCATGATGCTGCCTTGTCAATGAATGGTTCAATTCCAAGGTAATGATCTTGGTGCAGTTAAAAGACTTAAAGTTGAAGCATCTTAGAACAGATTATTTACAATGTTTTAAATATCTATATGAAAAATATCTTGTGTACACTTTTGGCATTTCCAAGAATCTCTTTTGCAAAGCTTATTAAAGGGCCATTTCAGCAAGCAAGTAGATAGCTGGGCATCTGAATCATTTTTGCTTTGCATTTATCTCATAAAATATATGAGTATATTCTCTTACAGTTTGATCTATGTATTGCATTACATTTGCTCTTCCCCTTTTGGATTTCACTGCCCTTGAAATTCAGTGGCCTTATCCTTTTTAAATTTTTTTCCAATTTCATTGAGATTTAATTGACAAAACATTGTATAAGTTTAAGGTGTACACCATAAGGATTTAACATATATATATTGCAAAATGGTTACCACAATAAGTTTACTTAATATTCATCACCTCACATAGTCACAAATTTATTTTTTTCCTATGAAGAGAACTTTTAGGATCTCTCACAGCAACTTTCAAATAGACAATAGAGTATTGCTAACTGTAGTCATCATGTTGTACATTACATCCCCAGAACTTATTTACCTGGTAAATAGAAGTTTATACTTTTTGACCACCTTCACCCAATTCCCCCACCTCCCCTATCTCCTACCTCTGGCAACCACAAATCTGATCTCTGTTTCTACGAGACTGGTTTTTCTAGATTCCACTTACGAGTGAGATCATACAGTATCTGTCTTTATCTGGCTTATATCACTTAGCATAATGCCTTTAAGATCCATCCATGTTGTCACAAATGGCAGGATTTTCTTCTTTTTTATGGCTGAATAGTATTCTGTTGCATATAAATACCACCTTTTCTTTATCCATTCATTCACTGCTGGACAGTTAGGTTCTTTTCTTATCTTGGCTATTGTGAATAATGTTGCAATGAACATGAGGGTACAGATATCTCTTCGGAACAGTGATTCTGTTTCCTTCGGATATATACCCATACGATCATATGGTAGTTCTATTTTTAATTTTTTGAGGAACCTCCATATCACTTTCCAAAGTGACTGCACCAATTTACATTCCCACCAACAACGCACAAGAGTTCCCTTAGCCTTATCCTAAGATTCTCCACATCCTCGCCAGCATTTGTTACCTCTTGTCTTTTTGATGACAGCCATTCTAACAGGTGTAAGGTGATATCTCATTGTGGTTTTGATTTGCATTTCCCTAATAACTAGCAATGTTGAGCATCTTTTCATGTACCTGTTGGTCATTTCTATGTCTTCTTTGGAAAAATGTCTATTCAGGTCCTTTGCCCATTTTTAAGTAGATTATTTGGTTTTTTGCTAATGAGTTGTATAGGTTCCTTATATATTTTGGATATTAACCCCTTATCAGACCTGTGGTTTACAGTATTTTCTTCCATTCAGTAGGTTACCTTTTCATTTTGTTGGTCATTTATTTTGCTGTGGAGAAGCTTATTAATTTGATGTGGCACCACTTGTGTATTTCTGACTTTGTTGCTTGTGGTTTAGGTATCATAACCAAAAAATCATTTCCAAGACCCCCGCCAACCTTTTCCCTATGTTTTCTTTTAAGAGTTTTATGTTTTCGGGTCTTACAAGTAAGTTTTTAATCCATTTTGTGTTAATTTTTGTGAGTGGTGTAAGCTAGGAGTCCACTTTCAGTCTTTTGCGTGTGAATATCCACTTTTCCCAGCACCATTTATTGAAGAGATTGTCTTTTCTCCATTGAATATTCTTGACTCCCTTGTCAAATATTAGTTGAGCACATGCAAAAGGTTTATTTATGGGTTCTCAATTCTGTTCCATTGGTATATGTGTCTCTTTTTATGCCATTACCATACTGTTTGGATAATCATGGCTTTGTAATGTAATTTGAAATCAGGAAGTGTGATACCTCCAGCTTTGTTCTTCTTTCTCAGGATTGCTTTGGAAATTTGGGGTTTTGTGTGGTTCCATGCAAATTCTGGGATTGTTTTTTCTATTTCTGTGGAAAATGTCATTGGAATATTTATAGGAATTCCATTGAATCTGTAGATGGCTTTGTGTAGTATGGACTCTTTAACAATATCAATTCTTCCAATCCATGAACACAGGATATCTTTGCATTTATTTGTGTCTTCTTCAATTTCTTTCACCAATATCTTATTATTTTTAGCATAGAGATCTTTTACTTCTTTGGTTAAATTTATTCCTAAGTATTTTATTGTTTTTGCAACTATTGTAAATGGGATTGTTTTCTTTATTTCTTTTTCAGATAATTTGTTATTAGTGTATAGAAATGCAACTGATTTTTGTATGTTGATTTTGTATCCTGCAACCTTACTGAATTTATTGATTAGATCTAACAGTTTTTTAGTGGAGTGTTTAGGATTTCCTATATGTAAAATCATGTCATCTGCAAATAGAGACAATTTTACTTCTTTCTATTCAATTTGCATGCCTTTTATTTCTTTTTCTTGACTTACTGCTCTGGCTAGGACTTCTAGTACCTATGTTGAATAAGAGTAATGAGAGTGGGCATCCTTGTCTTATGCCTGATCTTGGAGGAAAGGTTTTCAGCTTTTCATCATTGAGTATAATGTTAGCTGAGGAATTGTCATATATGACCTTTATTATGTTGAGGTAAATTCCTTCTATATCTAATTTCTTGAGAGTTTTTATCAGGAATGGGTGTTGAATTTTTTCAAATGATTTTTCTGCATGTATTGAGATGATCACGTGATTTTTATCTTTCATACTATTAACGTGGTGTATCGCATTTATTGCCTTGTGTATGCTGAACCATCCTTGTAACCCAAGATGAACCCACTTGATCACGGTGTATCATCCTTTAATGTGCTGCTGAATTTGGTATGTTAGTATTTAGTTGAGAATTTTTGCATCTATGTTGATCAGGGATATTGGCCTGTAGTTTTCTTTTCTCATAGTGTCCTTATTTGTCTTCAATATCAGGGTAATGCTGGCCTTGTGAAATGAGGTTGGAAGTGTTCCCTCCTCTTCAATTTTTTTGGAAGTTTGAGATATGTTGGCATTAATTCTTCTTTAAATGTTTGGTAGAATTCACCAGTGAAACCATCTGGTCCTGGGCTTTTCTTTGTTGGGAAGTTTTTGATTACTGATTCAGTCTCCTTAATCATTATTGGTCTGCTCAGATTTTCTACATCTTCATGATTCATTCTTCGTAGGTTGTATGTTTCTAGGAATTTATCCATTTCTTCTATGTTGTCCAGTGTGTTGGCATATAGTTATTCATAGTAGTGTCCTCTGTTTCTTTGTATTTCTGTGGTATCAGTTGTAATGTCTCTTCTTTCATTTATAATTTTATTGATTTGGGTCCTCTGTCTTTTTTTCTTGGTGAGTCTAGCTACAGGTTTGTCAACTTTATTTATCTTTTCAAAGAATTAACTCTTAGTTTTATTGATCTTTTCTAATGTTTTCCTGTTCTCTATTTCATTTGTTCTGCTCTAATCTGTATTATTTCCTTCCTTCTGCTGACTTTGGGCTTAGTTTGTTTATCTTTTTCTAGTTCTTTCAGGTGTAAATTTAGATTGTTTATTTGATATCTTTCTATTTTCTTGATATATGCATTTATAGCTATAAACTTCCCTCTTGGAACTGCTTGTGCTGCATCCCATAATGTTTAGTATGTTTTGTTTCCATTTTCCTTTGTCTCAGGATACTTTTTATTTCCCTTTTAATTTCTTCTTTTATCTGTTGGTTGTTCAGAAATGTATTGCTTAATTTCAATGTATTTGTGAAGTTTCCCACTTCCCTCCTCTTATTGATTTCTAGTTTCATGCCATTGTGGTCAGAAAATATACTTAGTATGATTTCAATCTTCTTAAATTTGGTCAAATTTGTTTTGTGGATAAACATATGGTCTGTCCTAGAAAATGTTCAGTATCCTCTTAAGAAGTATGTGTATTCTGCTATTATTGTATGGAATGTTCTGTGTATGTTAGGTCCATTTGGTCTGTAGTGTTGTTCAAATTTGCTGTCTTCTTATTGATTCTTTGGAGGATATATGCATTGCTGAGAGTGGGATAATAAGGTCCCCAACTATTATTTTACTGCTGTTTATTTCTCCTTTAGTTCTGTTAGTATTTGCTTTCTATATTACAGTGCTCCAGTGTTGGGTGCGTAAATATTTATAATTGTTATAACTTCACGGATTGACCCCTTTATCATATATAATGACGTTCTTTGTCCCATTTTGTTCATGCATTGTTTTTTTAATTTTGTTTTGTTATCTGTGTATCCTTGTAGTTTACTAAACTTCTTTAAGAGGATTATTCTGAATTCTTTGACAGTCCACAGATCTCCATTTCTTTAGGATTAGTTATTGGAGCTTTATGAGTTTCCCTTGGTGATATCATGTTTACCTGATTTGTCATGATCCTTGATTCCTTATGTTGGTATCTGCGCATTTAAGTAAGGGGTCTCCTCTTCCAGGCTTTACAGGTTCACTTTGGCAGAGATATTCCCTCACCAGTCAGCTCAGCTTGGGGTTCTGGTTGGGTCAGCTGATAGCATGCTTGGGCAGGTAGAGCTTGCTATCAGGGTCTATTTTAGTGCTAGGCCACTGCCTAAACTCTGAGATGGGAGGGGGGCATTGCTACTGGCTGGAAACAGTTTGATAGGACTGCTGTCTTGGTTCCCTGCCAAGCACAGCTCTAGGATGGACTCTGCAGTTGCCTGGCTCCTCTGACCAGGCTTCCTAGTCAGGTAGGACTGGGTACTATACTCAGTAGTAGGCATTGCTATGAATTAGCTTCACTGCCCAGGCAGGGTGGCAGAATGGGCTCATTGTTTGGGGATCCAAAAAAACAGGCAGAATTTCACATGAGTTCCCTGGTCAAATGGGGCCAGTAGCTTTGCTCTGTAGACAGGCAAAGCTGCTAGCTGGCTCTCTGCTCACATACCACTGTAAGCAGGGCTTAAGTCCCAACCTTTCAAGTGAAGCCTACTCTCACCAAATCACACCTAAATTGCTTAGTGTTTGCAACCATCTCATCACAGCTTGGGTGTATGTCCCTTTTATAAATGTATAATCTGTTCCATATTATTACCTCCTGTGTTGCAAAGTTTTCACAGCCTACTTTTAATTCTGCCCCTTCTTATGAAATTTTCCCTTCCAAACCTAAATTCTAAATTGTCTACAGTATTTCACTATTGGGATTGGTTCACAGAATGACATAGTTAGCTTCTGTTGTAATCCTGGTATGGGAGGTCATGAAGGCTTGGAGCAGACATTTTCTGTTGTGTACAAAGATGATTAAAGAAATCTAGTCTGAAGGAAGAAAGAAATTGAGGTCAAAACGCAGAGAAAAGCAGTGACAAATAATCATGTCACACAGAGAAAGTCACTTTGACTCTTGACATCCTCCACTTCCTGATTCCAATTCTTCATGACACTAAGATAATTTTTCTTGAGTTTGATGAGATAGCTCTCTTGGATAAATCTCCACCTCATCCTTCAATTAAAAAAAAATTTAAGCTAATCTGAATAGATTTCTGTGATTTACAAATAAAGAAGTTCAATGTGGGCAATATATCAAAATGACACAATTTTTTATAATATGGGCAAAATGTTCCAAAATTTTTTTTTTTTTTTTTTGGTCAGAAAGATCGGCCCTGGACTAACATCCGTGCCCATCTTCCTCTACTTTACACGAGATGCCGCCACAGCATGGCTTGACAAGCGGTGCATCGGTCTGAGCCTGGGATCCAAACCATGAACCCCGGGCCACCGAAGTGGAGTGCTCAAACCCAACCACTATGCCATCGGGCCGGCCCCCAAAATATTTTTTAAAAATTAATTTTGAAATAAGAGTGGAAATGGATGTTAATAAAAATATTAGAGGAACTGTAATTACCACTTAACAAAATCCTCATTTTTGAGGTGTCTCTCTCCCCATCTTTACCTCCAAAAGGTTAACAAAATAATAGAATTGAAAGATTTTAAATCCTGAGAGAGAACTTGACCTTACCATTTCAGAAAATGACACACTTCTTTCAACTAATCTTTCCAATGACAGTTCTCTTTTCAACACGTAATTTAAGGTTAAGAAGTAATTCAGTGACTCAGTCATAAGTGACCAAGGGCCAAGTCAGATGAAAACTGGGCACCTGGCAAAGTGACCCAAACAAGTAGAAAGCCATAGGAAGGAACTGGAAAGGGTGAGCTTAGAAAACTAGCAGTAATAGAATAGAAGCATAAGCTGGTGGATATGTGATCATAAGGAGGGGATGGAGAATTCCTGGAGAATTTTCAAAACTCAGGGGACGAATTAAAATGAATATTTTTCTGGAAAAGAAGATCAGAAACACAGATGGTAAACAATATGGTCCTCATTCTTTGAGAAATAGACTGGTTTAATACATAGAATCCCCTGAGACTTGGAAAAAATGATTAGAATGGGAAATGCAATCGTCAACAGAGGACGGGATTTTAAGTAAAAACGTCTGCCACCTGTTAGATATGTGATACAATTGAACCAGATTTTATACGCCATTTTTTTCACACACCAAATAAAGATATTATATTTGGGCTGTTTCATGAGAGCCACAGTGAGCAGCTATGCAAGGAGGAGAAAATATTCATCACAGTAATTTAAATTTATTTTGGGTAATTTGAGTATTTTTTCTGAAAAACCTATAATTCTTATTTTTCTCACATATATAGTAGTGACAAATGAATGCCTGAAAAAAATCACCTTAAATTCTTTCTAAATACATCTTTTCTGCCCCCAAAAATGTAACAAATGACATCTTTTACACATCATAGCATTCTTAAGAAACTCTGCCCATAACTCCTTACCACATCATGAAATTATTCCAAATCTGACTCTTTGCACTGTTGGTTGCCATTTAGAACACATTCAGAGAAGTTAGCTATAAAAGACAGTGTATTCCATATGCTTTCATAAAAAATTCATCACCCCTTGGTTTTATTGGTATTTGATTCAATATCATCACTATCTCTCTTAATGTATCTGATACAAATTAGTCAAGAACAGAAAATCTACATGTGTGGTTTTGTAGATCTTCTAATGAGCCATGCTATTTCATGCATGTACACTTTTGTTTATACTGACCTCTGCCTGATAGAATCTCTCTCAACACCATCCTCATTTCCCTCTGTCTGGTAACACCTACTCAGATCATGTTCTGTAGCAAACTTTACTGGCTCCTCCAACTGAATTGATGACTTAAAATCTCTACTGTACCCTTTTCACACACATTTGCAATAGGTTGTATTTGTTTGTTTACATGTCTATTTCCCCACACACACACTAACCATATAAGATCACAAATTCTTAGAAGGCAGATATATTATTTATCTTTGTTTATACTAAGCCTATTAATCCTAGCACAATGCTTCATAGACGCTCTGTAAATGTTACTGGGTGAACAAGTATATAAAACTTCATAATTTATCAAACACATCATCATATTTTGACCTTTCTATATCACAGGTACCTAGGGAAGATATCATTTATCCTGTTGATAGTTAAAGAAATGAAAGCTCAAAGTGTTATCTCCTGTCCAAGGTCCCAGAGCTAGCATGGAGCAGATTTCACAAGTCTTACCCCAGTGTGCTCACACAAAAACAAACTGCTTCTCATTGTTCAAAATCACCTCTCACTGAAGAATTAAATACAGTTTTTGAAATTGTGTTTTTAAAAAATTGCTAATGGTTTGGGCACAAGTAGATGTCTACTATCTGCTACACATATTTGGATCTGGAAATATATTTTTTTAACTCCACGTTTAAGGTAAGCCTTGCCAGATCCAACTAGTCACATGAGCCTGAATTAGTCTCCACCTAACACTGCACAGTACGTTGTCTTACAAGTGGATGGATGTGTGCTTCAACCCAAAATGCCACATCTAGTTTGTTTTGACTTTTGGATTGGTTAGGATTTTCAACAGACAGTTTAATGCTTCCTTGTTTCCACCCTAAGTTGAATTCCATGTATCATATGAGAGATAAGTGATCCCAAGATATAGCGATCAGATTTACTGACAATCACAGCACAAAACAACAAAGGGGTTCATTTTCCTGCATCAGAGCTTCAACTTTGACCAAAGACCTTGTCTTAAGTTATAGAGATTGGTTTTAGCAAGTGATACTCCAGAAAAGAAATATCTCCACATATGAAAACCGTTTCATTTTAGACGTGGAAGTAAAACTGTGGTTTAGTCAAACGAAGGTGTGTCCCAGTGACCTTTACTGATTGTGCTGGGCACACAAGTGAGAGGATGATTAGCAACAGTTCTTTGCGACTATTTTCTCCTTGGAAACTGGTTTTAGTTTGCCCCATAAGAATGTATTGAAGAGTTAAAAAGAAAATCTTGGGTTTGCTAATCCAAGCAATGTACTGTAGATCTGTGATGAATGAAAGTTCTCAAATAACATCCCAAAATTAACAGAAGTATTTATTTATAAAATAAAATTTATCTGAAATTCAAGGCTAAAAATTATTCTTAAGCACTAACTAAAAGGTTTAATATGAACAGATTCTTTCCTTATTTTATCCTTTTTTTTTTTCTGAGGAAGATGCACTCTGAGCTAACATCTGTGCCAATCTTCCCCTGTTTTGTATGTGGGTCACCGCCATAGCATGGCTGACGAGTGGTGTAGGTCCACACCCGGGAACCAAACCTGGCCCACCAAAGCATAATGCTTCAAACTTAACCACTAGGCCATAGGCCAGCCCCTAGTTTGTCCTTTTAAGTTTCCTTTCTGCTTAGACCCTACCCTGAGATGTGCAACTGATAATGGGAGAGAATAAAAGTAAAATGAGCGAAAAGTGTAGACAGATGTGCCTCATTTTATGAAAAGCCAATTCAAAAAAGTCTATAGATCAAAAAGCATTCAAAACGGGTGAATTAGAGGGCTTGACTCACTTCACAAATGAATTTTCTAAAGAATTTATCTTCAAACAACTATTCCTCCAATAGATTTAAACACAAAGTTCCACTGACCTAGATTTTTTTCTACAGGAATATACTCATTGATTGAATAACATGAAATCCATAGAGGATATGGACGAAGAAACAAGATGACCAGCAACAGTATTCAGAAGATATTATGAATTGCATGGCCATGGATTGCTAGTGCGCCCCCGTGTTCCTGTAGTTTATCTGTGAAAGTATATCACAAAAAAACTTAATCAAAAAATCTTTCAGTTGAAAGAGATTAGATGATCAAGGAGTCTAAAAACAAAATAAGAAGAAAATGCTTGCACTTAAGAATTTTTTTAAATAAGTGGTATCCCTGACTCATGGTCTTCATGAGAGAAGCCAAAACCCATGCTAGGATGTTTGGCTTTTAAAATAAAACAAAAACAAAGACAAAATAACAAGCAAACCTCCTAATCCCTAAAAATTTTGTTTCTCAAAAAAAAGTTTACAAAAGAAGGGTTGAAATAAACATTAAACTGAAACAAAATTAATAGTGTATATCTGTTTCTCTCCTCCTTTGCCCCTCCAGTCTCAGAAACTGTATGTCCACACCAAGCCCAGACCATCTATTTTGTACCCTCCGTCTTTCTATCAGCTTCTCCTGCACCTCAACTTGATAACTGTCTCTCATATACAAAATAATAACAATAAAACTTTTCCCTAAACCCTGATTTATCTTCACAACTACTACACTTTCTTTTACAATTACTGAACTTTATTCTTACCTTTATTCAGAGATAGGTAAACTATGACCAGAGGTCTAGATTCTACCCTCCAACTGTTTTTGTAAGTAAAGTTTTATTGGAACACAGCCTGGGCCATTTGTTTATGTATTGTCTACAGCTGATTTCACACAACAATGGCAGACTTGTGTAGTTGCTACAGAGATCTTTTGGCCCACAAAGCCTAAAATATTTACTTTCTGGTCCTTTACAGAAAAGGCTTTGCAACCCCTGCTGAGCAATCAAGAATAGTCTACACTTGCTGTTCTGCTTCTTTACCTCTCATCAGTTTTCAACACCCTGTGCTGTGCCTTCCACCACAGTGTCAAAGTGTGTAGTGTCAAAGTGACACTACACCAAAAACTTTGCCAACACCCTTCTTCTTGAAAATCTCCAAAACAATAAACTCTCTTGTTTCTCAACCTAAGTTTTGATCACTCCTTCATCTCTGGCTTCTCTTGCTCTTCTCATTCCTTAATGTCATTATTCTCTGGTCTTCTCTGTTACTTTCCTCTCTTTGTGTATGTTCATCCTAGGTAATCTTACCTACTTTAATGGCTTTGATTGTTGAGTCTATGTGGACAATTTCCAAATTACTCTTAGCCCTGATCTGTCTCCAAAGTTCAACGTTTCCAATTATATACAGGACACTGAACATCACATGGAAAATTCCAAGTGTCAAAAACAGAACATTGTAGGGGGCCGACCCGGTGGCAGAAGCAGTTGGGTGCACGCACTCCGCTTCGCTGCCTGGGGTTTGCAGGTTCGGATCCCGGGCGCGCACACATGTACCACTTGGTAAGCCATGCTGTGGCGGCATCTCATATACAGTAGAGGAAGATGGGCACGGATGTTAGTTCAAGGCCACTCTTCCTCAAGAAAAAAGGAGAGGATTGGCATCGGATGTTAGTTCACGGCTAGTCCTGCTCACAAAAAAAAAAAAAACAAGAAAAACAGAACATTGTATTCTCTTGTGATCTCTAGTTCTTTTTTTTTTTTTTAATTTTTTGTTTATTGCAGTAACATTGGTTTATAACATTGTATAAATTTCAGGTGTACATCATTATACTTCTATTTCTGCATAGATTACATCATGTTCACCACCCAAATACTAATTACAACCCATCACCACACACATGTGCCGAATTATCCCTTTCGCCCTCCTCCCTCCCCTCTTCCCCTCTGGTAACCACCAATCCAATCTCTGTCTCTATGTGTTTTATTGTTGTTGTTATCTACTACTTAATGAAGGAAATCATACGGTATTTGACCTTCTCCCTCTGACTTATTTCACTTTGCATAATACCCTCAATGTCCATCCATGTTGTCACAGATGGCTGGATTTCATCGTTTCTTATGGCTGAGTAGTATTCCATTGTGTATATATACCACATCTTCTTTATCCATTCGTCCCTTGATGGGCACTTAGGTTGCTTCCAAGTCTTGGCTATTGTGAATAATGCTGCAATGAACACAGGGGTGCATGTATCTTTATGCATTGATGTTTTCATGTTCTTTGGATAAATACCCAACAGTGGAATAGCTGGATCGTATGGTAGTTCTATCCTTGATTTTTTGAGGAGTCTCCATACTGTTTTCCATAGTGGCTGCACCAGTTCTTCTTAATGGTATTACTAATCTCCTAGTTCTCAAGGCTGGAAATTTTGGAAATATCATGCTCTTTCATTCTGACCATCTAAATACTTACCAAATGCCATGATATTGATCCACTCGGCATCCACAATTGCTTCTGCACCCACCCCTCCTTTCCCTTCCCGCAGCCCTGTGTCCAGTTTAGGCCCTCATACTCTTTCACCTGGACAATTGTGAGTCTCCTATGTGGTCTCCTGCATCCTCTAATACACTCTCTACATGGCTTCCATCTTAATCTTCCCCCAACACAGTTCAGTTCATAGTCTTCTCCTAACACTCTCTTGTTTCTCGTTGCCTACTAAATGAAGCCCCAATTCCTTAACTGTCTTAGTCAGAGTCCCAGCAGGAAACAGATGACACTCTCAAACTGGACCACTGAGGAGAGTTTAGAAAATTTTACTAAGTGTCGGCAGGGTGTAAGGTAACCAGCCAAGTGTAATATGGGACCTCAAGGCTAGCGAGAATGGAAAACCTCACTATCCCTAATGCTGAAGAGGCAAGAGGAAGGAGAAATTACCAGAACCTAGAGTTGGTAACATGGAGAAGGCTGCCCTATAGGAGCTGTGACCTATTGCAGAGGAACTCAACCTGCAGAGAAGGACCCCGGAGAGTAAAACCCACACCTCGCTCTCCTCCCCCATGCCAATCACCCCTAGTGCTTCCTGTTGGCTGAAACCAAATAGAATCCAGTGACTAAGGGACAACAATCTGTACAAGGCAGCTTCCTGGGGCATAGGGTACAGTAGAGAAGGGTGGAAAGTAGACCCGGAGGGAAGACATCCAGCACATTATCTTAATATTATGTAGCTCCCTCATCTAGCTTCAAATGACCTTTTTGTCTACCACAAATCCCCTTTATACTTCCTTTAATCAAGCCAAACAACTACCTTCTCTAAACATTGAGGGTTTTTTGCTTTGTGCCTTTTCTCCTTGTGTTCAGATTAAAAAACAAAATTCCATAGTCTTCTCACATCACCAAGAACTTAGCTGCCACTAAGTGTGAATTACATCACCGTTTAACAGTCTAACAGCTCCACCTCTGAAGTCTCCTGTCAATCTGATAGCTTGCATTGATGATATCTGTTTTTCACTACCCCGTATCTGTGTGGTACCCTGGGGCTCTGATTCTCAGCTGGACATATGACTAGTGTGGGGCAATAGAATAAGGCATAAGTGGAGATGTATCAGCACCTAAGCCTCAAGAAATCTTCTGCTCCTGTGGGCCTGCCGTCACCATGAGAAGGACTTGCCTGGGCTTTCCTGCTGGTACCAGAAGGAGAATGAGAGATCGGTGGAGTAGAGCCAATATGCAGACATGTGATTGGGCCAGCTGAATCATAAATTCGCAAAGGAGGCCAGCCAAAATCAGCTGGACCCTGCAGATGCATGAGAAATAACTGGTCATTTTTATATGGCTCAGATTTTGAGATTGTTTGCTAAGCATCAAGTAATACAATGATAATATGTTTTATAACAGCATTTCCTGCCATCTCAGAGATGTCCCTCCTCCTCCCCAGTGTTAGCCGTCCAGCTCCATCCTCAATCCCATGGGTAGGAACTACTTCTTTTCAAAATATTACTCTAGAAAAAAAAATCACCTTTTTTTTTTCTCTATTCTCCTTAATCTCTCTTTCTCTATAGGTTATTTTCCCTCTACCCATAAACATACCAATCTAACCCACACACAACTTAACCTTCCTCACTGTGATAGGCAGAATT
Source organism: Ceratotherium simum simum (assembly GCF_057802395.1). NCBI lineage: Eukaryota > Metazoa > Chordata > Mammalia > Perissodactyla > Rhinocerotidae > Ceratotherium > Ceratotherium simum. The sequence goes on from NC_141930.1 coordinate 12,723,788, forward strand.
CTATGATGAACACTAGTAACCCATGCTTCTGTATAGTCTTCTCCCATCTGAGTATGGGAGGGACCTGTGAATAGAACAGAATATCACTCTTGTGATTATCTTATGTTATATGGCACAGTTGACTTTAAGAAACAGAGATTATCCTTGATGGGCCTGACCTCATCAGATGAGCTCTTACAAGAGATGGAGTTCTTCCTTGAAAAAATATTTGAAGTGAGAGAGATCTAATGCATAGAGAATACTCTATTGCTGGCTCTGAAGATGGAGAAGGCCACAGGGCAAGGAATGTGAGTTATCCCTAGGAGGTAAGAGTGGCACCTGTCTGACAGCCAGCAAGGAAAGACCTCAGTTCTACAACCACAAAGAACTGAATTCTGACAACAAGCTGAATGAGCTTGGAAGTAGATTCTTCCCCAGATCATCCAGAAAGAAACGCAGCGTAGCCAACAAGCTCGTTTCACGCTCCTGAGAAACAGAGTGGAGAAGTTGGTTGAGCTCTGCCTGGCCTCCTGATCTACAGGTCTATGACATAATAAGCAGCTATTGTTTTATAAAAGCCTCAAAGTTTGTGGTAAATTGTTATGCAGCAATAGAAAACAAATACATCCTTCAACTTTCCTTCTCAGACGAGCTTCTTCAAAGCATAATCATGAAAACTGCTGACACTTTTATAGACAGCACTTACCACAAGCCAAGCACAATTCTAAGTGTTTTACATACAAAATAACACACTTAATCCTCACACCCATTACCACTGCCATGTTCCAGATGTGAAGCTTGAAGTACAAAGACGTTAGTAACTTGTCCACGGCCACAGATGCTAAATGGCAGAGCAGGGATTCAAATCTAGACTTTCTGGTTTTTTAATCCACACTCGAAACCACTGTATTTCCCTCCTCTGCTTCTCTAGTTACCATTGATGCTTCTACCACTGGATTTAGGATTCTGCCCTCAAAACTCTACTGAAACTTCTCTGGCGGAAACACAGGATCTCACTGATTTTCAAATCCTCATAGTATTCCTCAGCCATTCTCTTGTTTAAGTTCCCCACAGTATTTAGCATTGTTTACTATTTTCTCCTCTTTAAAACTCTCTACCTTTCTGATTGTCTTCCTGCCCATGGAAATGCCTTGTCTCTGACGCCTCTTCCCTTGTTCGCCCCACAAGTGCTGCTGTTACTCATGATAGTCTTCAGTCTTCTCACTGTACAGAAATTCCCTGAATGGGCTCGACTTTGCTCCTGACTTTAGCTGCCAGCCATATGTCCGTGACTAACATGTCTCCTCTCTCCAGAATTCAGGATCCCTGTTTCCAGCTACCAGCAAGATAAACATAATTTGACGTCCCACTCCAAACACAGCACATTCCAAGATACCCAAAATGAAAGTCCCTGTCATCTCCCTCAAATTTCACTCTCTTCTGCACAACTCCATCTTACGTCATTCCCCAGACTCCCTTCTCTTGAACCCTCAGATTTCCTATGCTTCCATGATTCTTACTTTTTTCTCAGAACCCATTCTACTCTTACCCCTAAATGATAGCCCACTTCGAAACTTCCACAAAATAGTTTTCCTAGGACATATTTTCATCTTTTATATCCTCAGTCTCTATTAGATGTCTGTGAAACAATCAGGTAAACTGATTTCTTCAAAAATGATAACTAGCTACCATTCTCTAGATTCTCTGCACCTTAAGCAAATAAAAAATCCAAGCTTCCTATAAAAATCCTGAAGAAAGAAAATGAATGCTAAGGTTAAATAAGGCAGAGATATAATTGGGCAGACAAAGAATTTTTAGTATGTGTTCCTCAAATCAAACCTAAGTCATTTCTTTACACCTTGCCTTATTCAACAGTCCAGTAAGACTGAGCACTCCAGAGCTTGGAGTTATGCTTCAGATATGCCCAGGTCCCAATAACCATTTCTCCACCTGCAAAATGTCCTCAGTAAGAATAGGAATCTAAACTGAACTCCTTAATCTTGTTGCCTCCACCATGAAGAATGCTAACTGAGATGAGTTAAGCCCAAAGCTCATCTCTATCGCCACCTGATAATAAAAGTTTGAAATAACTTTTCCACTCGTAGTTCCAGGAACATCTCTGTCCTTTCTTCTCTTAGTCTGGTATCAAGCCTAAAAACATATATCTAATTTTTTAAAATGAAATTACTTGACTTGCGATGTGGTTCAAATTATTTTCTCAGCACTCAGATATGCTGCTGTGATAAATGCGGTGAGGTCATTGATTTTTCTTCTGGCCTTCGACCAGCGCACCCCACATGCTTACCTATATTGCCAAGAGAATAGAATGCACATCTTCCCAGGAACAGGGGGCTCTTGATGGCTTAGGGCCCTTGGGCTCCAGCTGCACATCTTAAATGAGGGCTGGACCTCAAGAAACATAATCAAGTGAAACCAATATTGGTGAAAAATAGTATTAAAAGTGCAGGAACCAAAATCAGCAAACTATGGAAGTAAACTGGTGTGAGCACATTAATTCTTTCAAAGCCCCGTATGACCATTGGTATGTTACAATGCATTGCCTGGTGCATTAAATGTTAAGCAAATGCTTTCAAAGGTAATGAACTCTAAATGACCACTTGATTCTAAGAAGTTTCCAGTTCCATAGGAAATGGGTCTGAGTAACTGTAGGCTGAGGGTTTTGATAAACAATCTGTTCTCAGTATAAAATTATAATATTTAGGTTCTTTTCCCATATACTCACACACATATCTTTTTGAAGTATAGTAAAACAAGGGCGGAAAAGCAACTAAAATAAGTATATAAGAGAAGCCAAAGTATAGTGATGGAGTTTGCTTTAACTTAACATTCAGAAAGTGATACATTTTCCTTGTTGTAATACAAATAAAGTACTGGATTCTAGTCCTGAATGTATTATTTGTTAGCCCTGTGATCCCATCCGTAAAATAAGCCTTGTGTATTAAATTCGATTGATAAAAATAGCTCACAGACTCATTAGGAGAAAATGAGGTCATGGAAGTGAGAACACGTTATTCTTCTGTGAAGCACTCTACACATGAATGGCATTATTATTGGTTAATCCAAAGGCAATGTAATTTGTGTACCTGTCAAAGCCAAAGGCTATGAAACCAAGAACAACACAAGACTGAAGTGATCGTGGCTGTGCAAGTTTCTTCGTTTGCATCAATGGAAAAGGTTCCTAAAGTCAGATTTCCTTTGCACCTCGTCCAAGTATGGCTGAATTGAATGGTAACAGAGTAATTACTTTTGTCATCCATACTTTATTTTTAAGTTGCTACCTAACTGAGGTGAGTTGTAATCATACTCTTGAGTGTGCAGATAAGAAATTTGGGTTTCTGAATTGAAGTTACGTGCACACCTTCTTTAAGCCTCCGGTCCTGTCCCCCAGCCCCCGGCTTGCCACATAAACATCCCCCTCATTACAAGGGACTAGAATCAGGAGCACCTTCTATATGCAAGCATCAGTCTGAAACCATCATCCTCTCTGAGACTTCCCTGATTCAAGTCCAATACTCATCTTCACAGTTTTACTTTCAACTTGACTTTCAACCCTCCTGGGAACACATCCTCAATAGTGCTTCATTTTCTTTTCCCCATTTTTTACCTTAGACCACCTGTCCAGCTCAACTCTAAGCTCAGGATTCCTCCATAGCGTGTGCCAATTGGCAGCTACTCTCTTTCCAGGTTCACCATAGTCTTTGGAGTGAATCGGAGCATGTGAGCCAAAGCCATGTGAACTGCGCTGCTAAGTGATACTCCTGGGTATCATGAGAAGAGCCATGTTATTCAGCCTCATTTGCCCCAACTTCTGCTTCTCTGTGCTTTTCCCAGGCCTCTGTATGCACTTGTTGCGTACACACTATTACAGCCAAAGTACACAGGTGATCACAGTGTTTCCCTCTGTTGACGTGGGCTTTCTGCAAGCTTAACCCCAAGGTCAGCATCTATCTGCCAAGGCACTGCAAAACCTCCAAGCTAGGGGTGAGGTCATAACTCTGTTCTGTTTCCCTTATGAGATAAACCACATCAAGCCTTTCCTGACCCGCGCTTTTGGCCCACGCTTGTAAATTACAGCCATGCTTCTCTCTGCCAGAGGTGTTGGTGTCAGATGCTGGCTCGGGGAGAGTGGATCCTGTAAACTTGCCTCATCAGTAGGCTTTGAGGAATCACCCCAGGGATCCAGATACATACTTGCTGCTAGCTTGTGTTTTTACAATTATTGTCCTCCTGAGAACACCCAGTATTCCAGCCTCAGAGACAAGACAACTCTGTCTCTCACTGACATGCACTGTGTGCTGATAATTTTAGGGGAAGCAGAGAGCAGTACAGATGTCCCTGTCTCTACCTACTGGTCACCTGAGGCAATGCTTCCAAATGATAGCAAATGCCTGAAAATGTAAAGGCCTCATCCTCAGGGAAGAGAACTCCTCTGCTTTAATGACATAAGGAATATCTTTTATTGTGATTTATATTATTAATGTATTGTTTCCAATAATACTATCTATCATAAACTTTCTCTCTTTTTTCTTTCCTTCCTTACTGCCCAGGCTTAGGTTCACCATTGTTAAGTGCTGTTGCTGTCAAAATAGAGAACCTCCCTCTACTTTGAATGAATGAACATGATCTCTCCCAAATTCACCTGTGATCTGATGTACCAACTTCATAACATAGGGCTTGAAAACACTAGGGTCCCTCAGAGGCGCTTGGACACAAAACATATACCCCAATGGCTTTTGTAGTTCCAAATTGACAGTCCATGATCCTCCCACAGATCAAACGCTGCCTCAAATGTTACTGCATGTCCAGAGACTTTTGGGTTTTTTTGGAACGTAACTTAAAGAAGTTCTGGATATTTTCCCTGTTTAATACACTGGCTTAGGGCAGAGCCTGTTAGTTTAGAAAGAGCCCCAGATAAATATTTAGGTTAGTTAATGTAGTATGAGAAAGCCTGTAATACCTCCAATTAATAAAAGAGGATGACAAGGGCTCCTCAATAAGCCAGACTTAGCTGAATTCCTTGGTAAATGTTTACAGAGGTTCTAGAACTCCTTTGTATAATAACTAATATTTATTGAATGTTTATCATGTGCTAGACACTGTTCTATATGTTTTACATGCATTACTTCATTTAACCCTCACAAAAACCTCTCAAGGTAGAATAACACCTCTAATGGGTAGGTACTCTCATTGCCCCATTTTATGGATGAGTAAACTGAGGCACAGAGGGTTAGGTAAGGGGCCAAGTCATACTCCCAGAAAATGTGGAATCAGAATTTGAATTACAGAAAGGCTGAGTCCAGAGCCAGCCCACTTAACCAAGCCACATCTCTGTTCATTACATCAACTTCCACGTTATTCCTTTTGCTAATGGTCGATATACCAGATGGCATAGGGTTTTTTCCCCTTTGTCAAAGATAACCCACTGTATTCAGAAACAAACATATAGTGGGGAGTCCAGATTATACGCAGAGTACAACCAATGAATTCCATGGGTCGTAAAATAGACAAGAGGAGCCAATAGCTATGGTTTTAACAAAAATTTGCAATCCTTGTTGATGTTTATCACAGCAACATTCATAATTGCTGATTTTTTAACATGACAAACACATATAACTTCTTTCATGTACCCCAGCAACATCTAAACATCATAATCCCTATAGCAAAATATTTTGAATCCCTCATCAGGAGTAATTACCAGACTGGGGATGGGGATGGGGCAGTGTGTGCCTTTCACACATGCTGGCAAGATCAACCCTAGGCTGGATCATCCTTCAAGAACCTCCCCCAAGATAGTCAAGGAATATTGCCTTCCTTCAGTCTCTCCTCAGAGTCCCTCTTGGAATTGGCCTTCATAAACAAGAGGTTGTCTGCCAAGAGTGGTGAAGAAGACCCCAAATAGTATTCCCTCTCTCATTGCATTCTTTATATGAGATCCATCACATGATTTGGTGAGAGAGGCAGGTAGGGCTGGGTGATTCATTTGGATGGAAGTGCAAAGTTTGATCCTGTGTGAAATCCTAGAACAGTCCTAGAAAAACAATTATCATTTTATGATCCAAAGATTATTGAAAATCCTAAAGGAAAAGACACACAGAAAGAGAGACTGAAGGCAGTTCTATTGTTTGGGGAAATGTTATGCAATATTTCTACACAGAAAGGAGATTATGCATGTTTATGCCTCGGGAATCTTATCATGCAAAGTTTAAGAAAATTCAGGGCACAAAGTATGGATATAAGGTGATACCTTGTGTCAGAAGCCACCTGCTCTGATGGGATTAGGAAATAAATTAATTTTACAAGTCCAAAAACACAAAGGGAGGAAAATATTTGGGGCCTATCATATTTTTACAACCCAAATAAGATTGAAATAACAGACACTTCACAAAGTAGCTTAAGTACTATCCCATTCCTGTACGTTTTCATAACCCCCTTCACTTCACATATCCTACCGTTATTTCTTGTTTTTCCCACTGAACTTTTAAGCAAGGGGCCCTGTTCATCACTGAGCACTCAGCCCTAACACAGTGCCCAGCATCTAGTGAGTGCCCAGTAAGCATGTTGCTATGGACTGAATGTATCCCCCCAAAATTCATATGGTAAAGCCATAATCCCCAATGAGATGGTATTTGGAGGTGGGGCCTTTGGAAGGTAATTTAGGTTTAGATGAGGTTGAAAGGGTCCTGTCCTCATGAGAGGATTAGTGCCTTTTTAGAAGAGGAAGAGACACCAGAGCTCTCACTGTCTTTCTGTCATGTGAGGACACAGCAAGAAGACAGCAGTCTCTAAACCAGGAAAGGCATTCTTACCAGGAACCAAAGTGGCTGGCTCCTCCATCTTGGATTTCCCAGCCTTCAGAGCTGTGAGAAACAAATATCCGACATTTAAGCCACCCAGTCTATGCTATTTTGTTATGGCAGCAGGAGCAGATTAATACGTATGTATTCACTGACTGGCAATGGATGGATGAACAATCGCTTCTGAAGAGCTAGATGTAAAATGCAAGTGAAGATAACTATGATTTCTTCCAAATAGTGGCAAAAAAAATGCTTCTTCCTTGCTCCTGCTCTACCCTACCCCGAAAATAAGACTATCTGGATTCTTTGGAATACTGAATTGTAGGAAATGAAGTTTCCAACCTGACTAAAAAAGAAGATATTTGATCTTCAAAGCAGTTATTCATATGAACAAGGAAATGGTGGCAGGTGTGCAAGACACTATGCAATAAAATGGTGACAATTATTTACAAGTTTATCAGTCAATCTTTGTTTAGTCTACGCCAAAAGCACTTTTCTCATTTTTACTTTTCAAATGGATCCATTTTGTTGACTACACATTTTATTTTATTTATTTATTTATTTATTTATTTATTTATTTATTTATTTATTTTTTGTGAGGAAGATCAGCCCTGAGCTAACATCCATGTTAATCCTCCTCTTTTTGCTGAGGAAGACCGGCTCTGAGCCAACATCTATAGCCAATACTCCTCCCTTTATTTTTTCCCCCAAAACCCCAATAGATAGTTGTATGTCATAGCTGCACATCCCTCTAGTTGCTGCCTGCGGGACGCGGCCCCAGCATGGCAGGAGAAGCGGTGCGTCAGTGTGTGCACAGGATCCGAACCCAGGCCGCCAGTAGCGGAGCGCATGTGCCTAACCACTAAGCCACGGGGCCAGCCCCTGTTGACTACACATTTTAAATAACATTTGAAAAATTACTTTGAATCTGCTGATACACTTGATTTGTTTCTCATGAACCAGTCTGATAATTGTTGCATCTGGAGATCTAGTAAGAAGAAGGAGACATCAAATGGACAGAGTAAGTAAATGGCTCTGTTTATTGCAGATGAAAATCATCTGCTTTGTTTACTTTGATTAAACAATATGTTAGAGCCTTCCATAGAGTTGTGCAGAGCTGTCACTTTCAATGTACATGCAGTGAGGAAAAAGTATTTCAATGACTTAGGGTCTTAGGCTATGGAGTCCAGTGAGCATAAATTTATTGTTTTAAATGTTTTGTTTTTTGTGTGTGTGAGGAAGATTAGCCCTGAGCTTACATCTGTTGTCAATCCTCCTCTTTTTGCTGAGGAAGACTGGCCCGGGGCTAACATCTGTGCCCATCTTCCTCTACTTTATATGTGGGACACCACCACAGCGTGGCTTGATAAGCCGTGTGTAGGTCCGCGCCCAGGATCCAAACTGGCAAACCCCGGGCCGCCAAAGTGGAGCATGCGAAATTAACCACTATGCCACCAGGCCGGCCCCACATTAAATGTTTTTTTCTCCTTAAATTAACTGAAAACAGCTTGGAAAGAACTCAAGAGTAACCTTCTGGCTCATCAGCACAAGGACAGCCTAGGACCTAGTGGCAAAAGTGCCATAGGCAGTTTATATTCATTGGTCTGCAATTTGGATCAATTAAATAGAACAACACAGGGGCCTTTTTCAATTAAAGTAGAATGCCTTAGGCAATCTGTTGGATGGAGATTTTTAGGATTCATGTTTATCGTGTTCAAAAGAGAATATTTTCTCTTTGGAGTTGAAATGTTGCAAACAAGGAGATCTCCAGAGTACAAAGAAGGAAAGTCCTTTTTCAGTGCCATGCCCTTTCCTCTCCTGGAAGTAGGAAAACAGCTTGCTTGGAAAATAAATAAATGAACGAACAAAAGAACTAACCTGAAGCCAGAAACTCCTGGGGCCCATTGGTAATGAATCATCTCTATCTCTTTCTTAAATCAACCCAAGGAAACTGCCTTAAGGAAGTATATGGAATGAAGGGGGATGGAAAGGTAAGTTGAGATGATGGCACAAAGGGAGAAACAAAGTCAGATATTCTCTCCCTTCCATCATAGTTTCTGCCTTTTTCATCCTTGGCCATGCATTTTTTACTTGTTCTCTGAACCCTAAGAAAGAATTTTCACCCCATTAGGAATTTTTACACCACCCACTGGGTCAGGAGGTGTTGAAACTAAGCTAAATAAATTGTTGGTGATATGTTGAGTATCTCTATTATCATATACAAATGAAAAATCACATAGAAAAGTGGAAAACAGAATGTCTATGAACAGGCTTAAAAATGTATGGTGCACCTATTCAATAAGTCTATGGGATTTCATTTTTAAATGTCTGAAGGCATCAAGCTAATAGAGCAGAGTCGTAAACAGAATGCAGAGACCCCTGGGCCATTATCTAACCTTGTAAAAAAATGAAGCAAACACATTGCTGTGCACTCAAATAGGGTAGAACATAAACGTTATGTTTTCATAATAGCAGGATCTTACATGTGGTGAAATAATGTCTCTAACAGTTTGCAAAACCAGAGAAGAGTGATTTATGTTCATGTTGCCTATTATTTGGTACTTAGGTCCTCAAACAAGCACATTATCTTTGAAACATTGTACATAAGTGGGAAGAAAAGGAATTCTCTGTTCCCTCTTCTTTTGATCACCATATAGTTTCGTTCAGCCAGACAACAACCACTTAAGAATTCACTGTACCAAGAACTATGGAGAGTTAAAATAGAAAATGAAGGTTCAGTTTTCCCCCAAAGTAGTTTACAAAATAATGAAATTAAAAGGACAAATGTAAGAGTGGTCTTTTTGATTTCACCAACTAAACAGCTACAAAGACAACTATCCAGGTAAAGAAAGCAGCAATGGTGTGATCCATCTCCAAAAGGACAGATGAGAACTGAACTACCGCAGAAAACTTTCTCAAGGTGGGGAGGAAAAGGCAAAAAGAGAAGAGATGAAATTGAGTTTTTTGAGTCTGGGTTAAATAAGGAGCTGGGTAACTACATAAAATTGATGTCACAGAGTCTTGCACATGTTAGGCACTTGGTAAACAATAAAGACCATAAATGCCATATTATCAACTTCTCAATTACTCCACATTACACCACTCTGATACCCTCAGACTGCTATGATGTTGGCTCATACTGCCATCCACTGGACCACTTAGCTTCCCTTAACTCCCATACTAGTTTTGAGGTTTCCTACATGCCATACAAAATCAATCCCTTTTCTACCACATGATAATAACTCCATTATATGAAAAGAACCTCCACCGTCACACCTAGAACTTCAAAACCTAAACAAAACTTACTGTGATCTGAACGTTTGTGTACCCCTAAAATTCATGTTTAAATCCTAACCCCGAAACTAACGGTATTTGGAGGTGAGGCCTTTGAAAGTGATTAGTCATGAGGGTGGAGCCCTCACAAATGGGATTGGTGCCCTTATAGAAGAGACCCCGCAGAGCTCCTTTGCCCCTTCTGCCGTGTGCGGATACAATGAGAAGTCTGTGTCAACCTGCAAAAACAGAAACCAGTCTAACAGGCAAAGCATTTATTTGAAATCAAAGAATTGCAATTCAAGGAGCACAGATTCAGGTAGAAACCCAAATACTGTCCTGCTAGGGAGTAAAAGCCTGGGGCTTTTAGAGGCAAAGAAGGGAATCCACAATCCTGAGTCTTTGTGACCAGGATGTTTGTTCTCCTACTGACTTCTCAAACAACTGCTTGTAAAACAATTGCCATTTTGGCCCAGTCCAAAAGTTTGGCCCAGTCCAAGGTTCAAGACAGCAAGGCAGTTTCTCTGGAAAGGCAGCTCCAATTCCGTTTTAAAATGGCTCCACTAAAGTCAATTTTGACATCTGCAACCTGGAAGAGGGCCCTCATCATGCTGGCACCCCGATCTCAGACTTTCAGTCTCCAGAACCATGGGAAATAAATGTGTGCTGTTTATAAGCCACCCAGTCTAGGGTATCTTGTTACAGCAGCCTGAAAGGACTAAGACTCAACTCAAAGTTAGTAACACGTGCAGCAAAGCTTTGAAGCCAGATGCTCTGATTCCAAAGCCCCTGATCTTTGTACTATGAATTGATCATCCTCCCCAACCCTCATGGTTTTTGTAGTGAACAGTCTAGACTCTCTCCTGCCTTGGAGTCTTTGCACTGGCTGCTTTCTCTCCGTGGACCACTCTTCCTCCGGTTAGCTGGGAGTCCATTCACATGCCGCCTTCAAATTTCTGCTCGAAAGTCATTTTCTCAACGAGAAAATGACTCCTCCCAACCCTATTTAAAATTACATCTCCCCGCCCTGCACTCCTGCTTTATTTTATTCCACAGCACTGGTCACCTAGTATACTATATCATTTATAGCAGGAGTTTAGACTCCTTTGTTCACTGATGTATCCCAAGTACCTAAAACAGTGAATGACAGCCAAGGTGCTCAGCCAGGATACCTGGTTTGGCCAATGGAGCAGCCCACCCTGGACAAGCTCCTCTGTAAAGAGGACACCTACACAATTCACCTACACAATTGTGTCCCCCTGATTCACCTACACAATTGAATATACAGTATCTATGCATGTTGAATAACTTAATGTTTAAACAATTACCATAAAAGGGAACTTATAAGTCATATCCTCCTTAGACAGTTATGATTATAGATGCATTACAAGAAAACACTCTCTGCCCCTTCAACTGTCATAAATTGTTGCTAGTCCTGCTCCCTACAGCATATTAAGTTAATCAATTTTCTATATGCACATGATCATGTGACAAGACATCAGTTATGTGGCAAGAACCCTAACTCCACTCCCATGCCTCAAAAAAAAATCTTTGTTGTCTAAGGTAAGTATTTCACAATATTGTTTTAAACAAAGCTCATTATCATCTTCCCTCTCTCGTGGCAAGGCAGTTTGCCACCATCTTCCTTTAAGAGTGTTGCTCAGAATTAAAACCAGAAAATATCTATCACCTTCAGTACAGATCACAGATTTCTCCAGTGGGCAAAACAAATTAAAAGAAGAAAATTTTTACAATATCACCCATCACTTTAAGTAATTTCAACACACGCTGGGCACATAAAGGCTGCAACTTCCCTCGGTTTGCTATTAGACATGGGAGTGGGGATGGGGGAAGGCAGGGGTGTCCTTTATGCAAATTAACCAATTAAAAAGATGTTAAGGAAGGTGATTGATCATTAATTAGAACAAAGTGACACTTTAAGAGAATCATTTCCTCACAATGTGCTAATTCTAAATGTTCTCTCATTAAAGCAGATCTAGACTGATCATTTTTGGCCAGCCTTGTAGATCATTAGTTTGTATTCCTCCATTTTTTTAATACGAGACAATTTTTCATTTCATACTCAGTGGCACACATAATTATCGATAACCTAATTACAACAAAAGTTCTGATGTCTGTGCTGAGGCCTGAATTGAATCAAACTAATGTATTTACATAATAATCTTTTAAAATTCCTGTTTCTTTTTTACTAATTATTCTTAGGCCTGATGCACGTGCAGCTCCAGAAGTGCCTGAAAATAATCAAGAGGCAACAAAGGCCGCTGGGTTGATTGTTATTTCCAGGTACACCCAAGAAAGCTCTACAAATGGGAATATCACTTTCTCTGAGTTCTCACAGATTCTGCCTCCATGAATCCATCCTCTTTTCTCTGTTCTTACTCCCTCTTTCCTGACTGAAGCCACCATCATCTCTTGCCTGGAGTCCTGCAGCCACTTCCAAATTGTTCTCACTGCCTCTAGTCTTGCCCCTTCTAAGCCATTCTCTATATTGCAACCAGAGAAATATTTCTAAGGTAAAAACCTGACCCTTTTGTTACTGCACAAAAATGGGGTTCTCTACCCGATGTGCATAAAAAAGCCAATTAATTACGGCATTAGCTTTTGGGAATAGATATCAGCTTTATTCTGAGAGATCGATCTGCAGGGAGACAGGGAGGTGTTTGCCCTCAGATCTGTCTCCCCGATTCAGGATTTGGGGTGAAATTTAAGAGGTTATGTTAACAGGCTGGCATGAGGAAATGCTAGTGGGATAGGTTTTGATTGGTGGGCTTCAAGCATTTATGATAAGGTTCTAAACATTTGTGATGAGGTTCTAAACATTTATGGTAAGGTGGGGAAGGAATTTTAAGACCAGATCTTCCTGAATGATGGGTCCATTGCTTCTGATAAGAGTCCAACTTTTAAGTTCCGGTCATATCCCAATCCTTTGGTTCTGTGGGGAGGAGAATCTTTGGTTCCATGGTCTTTTCAGGTGAAGATTTCTTCTTCTGCACATGCTCTGGCTATGTGACTTTGCAAATTTTCTGAAAGACAATTTCTTAATCACTCTGTTGATAAGAGGTGGGATCTGTTCAAACTGGCTCTAAATAGGCCCATGGTTACAAATTTCCCCTTTTTATTGTTCATTCCTCAATCTTCAGGGATATAGGATGACAACTGCTCTAGCTTCTTCCTTCTGATAAGGGGCATAGGTTGTTCCATCTCATTGAACCAGTCTCTTAGTAAGAATGTGATGCAAGTGGGCTAGCAGAGTCAGGCCTATATTGTGTAAGCAAGTAACCAGGTATTTAATAAGAACCATTTCTAGAGACAGAAAAAGTAAAACAAGGTTAGTGGTTGGAGCAAATCAAAAACCTATTTCTAAGTCCAGGGGGCAGCCAGTCAAGAAGATTTTTAGATGTCAGGATCAAAGCATCTTTCACAATTTAAAATATCTCTGATGATGTCATCAGGTGTTCAGGTATCTTTCTAAGGGGCTTACACAGCAATAGGCATGAATCCCTCATAAGTTTATATCAAATTGTCCAGCATCAGTTTGCAGGGCTTCAGGAAAAAGGGTAGTTTCAGTTCTCAATGATTCCAAATGAAAACCATGGAAAAATTGAAAAAGTTAGCTTGAGGCCGGCCCCGTGGCTTAGTGGTTAAGTGCACGCACTCCGCTACTGGCGGCCCGGGTTCGGATCCCGGGTGCGCACCGATGCACCGCTTCTCTGGCCATGCTGTGGCTGCGTCCCACATACAGCAACTAGAAGGATGTGCAACTATGACATACAACTATCTACTGGGGCTTTGAGGGGAAAAAAAAAGGAGGAGGATTGGCAATAGATGTTAGCTCAGAGCCGGTCTTCCTCAGCAAAAAGAGGAGGATTAGCATGGATGGTAGCTCAGGGCTGATCTTCCTCACAAAAAATTAAAAAAAGAAAATATTAGCTTGGAGATATGTAGCCAGATATTTCAGGAGACTAGAAGAATTCAGGATCAAGTCCAGTTTACAGATATAAAACAAAATTCTCAAAGACAAATAACAGAACTAGAATCTAATATCCACAAATGTGTACTATAGTTGCTATTGAAACATAATTTTTCTCTCTAAAATCACTCTCATTTTTATCAAAGATAGCCAAATTGAGACTAATTGGTCAGCAAAACCAGTCTGATTTCAATAAACTTGGCCCAATTATTTACATAAGTACAATAAGAATAGCCATGGACTATGTAGGTTATTTTAAATCTACTTTGCTGGAATTTTTCATAAAGAATCTCAGATTCAACTTTAAAGGCCTCTTGAGGCCAAGAAAACCAAGCCAATGACTTGTCATCAGATACCACCTGCAATACCTATAGATTTGGGTGAATTCCTCTCTTCTTTTGAGATTCCCCCAAATATCCTGAGGTTCTTTGCACCTGTCAGGGAAGTGACCTTCTTTACTTACCTGGTAAGGTTGCTAGGAAACCTGTAAGCAAGGTACCAGGCCAATACTTCCAAGTGGCTTTATTCCATAAAGTCTAGTCTCTGTTCCTCAAAGCTATCTGGTCATCTGAGTCTATGCATGTTTCTCTCAAATATTACATTCCAGTCAAAGCCTTGGTAATATAACCAGTGTTTCCAATTGTGTCCTGCTATAAGGAGAACAGATTCTTATTGAACTCATATTGCCATGAAAGTTAGAATACTCACTTATTAACAGTTTCCAAATTCTGGAGGGATCAGGTAAGGAGAAAAAGATAAATGTTTAATTCTGCTCACAAAGGTATAATTTACCAAATTACTATAAGTCATAGTTACCTTAAGAGAAAAGAGAAAAAGATTTCCTCTAAATCTGGAAAAATAAAACGTTAAAAATATGCAATATCTCAAAGGAAAAGTCATAAAAATTATAATCATCCTCATCAGTTCATTCAGTCTTGTGTAACCAATACTTGATCTTAATCTTCTGTTAGCAGTTTTATGATGCCATCACTTTCTCCATTAGAGTTATGTAATTTCTTACCCAGCTCAGTTTTATAATCTGAGCGTTTATCAGAAACCTGTATTCTAGAGTATGTGTCAGAGACTTTTCCATGAACCTCTCTGAAGATGAAAGATTTGCAAAAGCAGAGTAAAACAAAACTGTCTAAATGACAAAAGACTTAAAAATGGCAATTGACAAACTTGGTTATTTCTGCAACATAGTATACATTAAGATAACTGGAATTATGGATGACAACCAGGCCAGATCAGAATTTTGGGAATATTATATAATTTTTAAAACACATATCAATAACCTTTACCAACATAATATCATAGGTCCCTATGAAGCAATGCTTAGTTATCCATTTAACCATGGTGACAATTAAAGATTTTCAGGTGAATGCAGAAAATTAAATAGCTGAAAGAAAAACCTTAATGCCTGTGAGTAAAGACCTGATAAAAACAATACAGGAAATTTATTTTGATAAAACATAAAATCCCTACCCTTCTGGTAGACTACTCAAAGAAAAAAGAAAAAACCTTTAATAATCTCATCAAGAGCAGAGTAAAAGTTTAAAAAAATGACCTTTTTAAGAGACAGAAAACCAAATTTTAATTTTTGCTCCAGCTTACTTTTTATATTAAAACTCATTTACTTAATTAAATTCATTTTGACCTTAGCCAACTTGACCACACACAAAACTCTTTCCTCAGGATCCTCTTAAATGAACCTTCCATAACTTTCTTTTAAAATTCAGAATTTGTCCCCTGCCTCCTTTCCTTCTTTAGGACAAATTTATCTTTCTTAACAAAACAAAAATGTCTCCATTCTTTGTACCTTCTTTACTGAACACATACATCTTACTTCCCTTGAATACAAAGATGTTTCCGTTATTACTCTTAGTAGCTTTAATTATATATATTAATTAAAATTCTTAACTCTTACAGACCTTACTTTTTAGTGAAAACTAAGAAGCAAGCAATTATAAACTGTCTTTTATATTAGCATTTTGTGGCTTGGCAAATTTATAAACGTTTCATAATTTCTAGAAACATCCTACTTCATAGTACAATTTTTAATAAAATACAAGACATGTTTACTAACAGTCCCAAATATCTTTTGGTTTCTCTGTAATAAGAAGCCAAAAGTAGATAAGCTTATACATGTTTAGCAATAGTGTTTCAGTATTTTATCTTATTTGAAAATGACCTAGATAGTCAATGAATTTTTTTTATTATTTAATGTCACCTAGCAAAAATTCAAAGTTTCAAGTTACCAAAGAGATTTGGGAGGCTATCTTAATACACACATGCCATAATACATAATTAGTGTTAAAAAGTTTACCCAACACTTTTATCTTTTTCACATCTACTTAGTTTACTCATTCCTAAAAATTATTTAGATTGCCTACAAAACTTCATGAGACAGGCAAAATTAGTTATCATTTTAAGTTATCATTTTTGCTAACCAGTTTTGTAACAGAGATAACATGAGCTTATTTGACCATTAAATATAGAATAAAAGCTGCATGTCTGCATCATATCCAATGTTGATAACTCTGAGGACATGTCCATTTTAATCAAACCAACAATCTTAAATAAGCTTTCATTTACCAAAGATTAATTTACATCATGTTGACTTGAAAGACATTTGGGTTAGTTTCTATTACATTTATATGTAGACACACATACACAGAGACCCCACAGCTATTGTTTTAAAATTACTGCCACAAATCAGGTATAGTAATACTAGTCTCCCTAGATATGACTCTAAATTTTGTTTTAAGCTTTTTACTAATATTTGTGGAGAAGACACTCAAGCTGCTAGATTTTGGATGAGGACACTCTTATGGCCATTTTTCTTTCCTTTTTTCCTTTTTTTTCTTCAGTCTTAGGAATTGGTAATGGGCTAGATAGTTCTCAGAGAGTTTGCAAGCTTTTTTTTTTTTTTTTTTTTTTGAGGAAGATGAGCCCTGAGCTAACATCTGTTGCCAATCCTCCTCTTTTTTGCTGAGGAAGATTGGCCCTGGGCTAACATCTGTGGCCATCTTCCTCTACTTTATATGGGATGCTGCCACAGCATGGCTTGATAGGCAGTGTGTAGGTCTGCACCTGAGATCCAAAGCTGCGACCCCTGGGCTGCCGAAGCAGAGTGCACAACTTAACAACTACACCACTGGGTCGGCCCCATGCAAGTGTTTGAGACAAGGGAAATGTGCGGAATCTGAACTGCCTCTAGAGCTGCATTTCTAGTCTTGCAAAGATTTTTTTTAAGACAGTTTCTCTTAATTCCTCAGAAATTGGGTTGTAACTTAAATGACATTTTGGGTTGATCTACCTGTCCAACTACCTCATCCCTAATTTGCTTCTTTCCCTCTGGGTGCTTGGCTTTATTTTAACTTAGGAATGAAGGCCTGGAAAGAAGATTCCTATCAGGCTCTGAATATCAGCTTCCAGTTTGGCTGAATTTCTGATCTTAAGTTGCTAAATCCTAAGTTGTTAAGTCTTTTCAAATATCTTCTCAGGTTTCAGCTAGGATGAGCAGTAATTATACCTGGAAATTCCAGTATTAAACAATTCCAGTAATCTTTATAACATAGTAGTTTTCCAGAAAATCTCTGAGTCTTATTAACTCTGGAAGGGGCTCATTTTGGGCCCTCCTTCAAAGATAGCTTATTGGAGTGTCTGTAAAGCCAGGACCTAGTATATTTTCCTTTAGGAACATTTTATAACTTAATTTTCTATTAGCTTTTTGCAACAAAGCTTTCAATTACGTTATTTTGGAATTTTGAAGTTTTTTCTTTTAAGTGCACTTCTTAAATGATCTTATCTAATCAGAACATTCCTTCTAATGGCCAATGTAATTCCCCTGAGGCTGGTGGAAGTTTGGTAGGACCCTTAGCCACAAAGGGGAATACAACCTGCATTTCTGACCATCTCTGACTGCATTTTTGCCCCACTGTATTTTTTTGGACCTCTCAACCAGACGATTATCAAGCGAAGCCCTCAGGACACAAAACAAGCTTGGTAAGATTCTGCAGTTCTTTGTAAACATTAACAGCTTCTGGAACCTTTAGGTTTTGAGTAATTGTGCCAGAAGGTAGAGCACTTGACTCTTTAAAGATTAGATATTTCTTTGTTTCTCAGTTTGAAAGCTCAAATAGGAGTGCAAAGTGGCCACTGGAGTTTTAAATTGTCCTGGGTTATCTTGCCAGCTGTTTACCGTTATCCCCATCTTAGGGATTTTTTCCCAAGGTGGCTGAAACAAACAAGGTAATTTATAAAGAGTTTGTTATGGTCACCAAGAAACTCAGTCCCCAAACAGCCAATTTTAACAAATAAAACAGTCAGACATGGACAAACATGAACAGACAGAGAAATCCAATACTCTGAGACTCTAACCCAGGGTACTCTGGGAACCTACCCCAGAGCTCAGGACTCTAACCCGATCCTTTGAGTGCCCCAGCAGCTGTAACCCTTTTATATTGTCTCCCTTGAACCCACAATTCTAGCCTTGGGACTTTAACACAGCAAAAATCTCCCCAGTGGGGACTAACCCACAATCCTGATGAGATATTAGACAATTGAGGCACAGGTGCATTTTAATGATGTCACTCACCCAAAAGATATCTGATCTTGGAGCTGTTTCTTCTCTCAAAAGGATAAAGAAAGACAAGGGGGCCTGGGTTGCCACGGTGGGAAAAGGGAATCCAATCAGCCAAGCCTACAGAAAAAATTGTCTAGGCAGCCACTTAGGGTCAGTGAAAAGATCCTGCACCACACAGGGGTCTCTAGAGCCTCGGGCAGGTGGTCACAGGAACTAGTTCCTTCATGGTCACCAAAATTTGTTACTGCACAAAAATAGGGTTCTCCTACCTGAGGCACATAAAAAAGCCAATTAATTACAGCATCAGCTTTTGGGAAAGAAATCAGCTTTATTCTGTGATATCAATCTGCAGGGAGACAGGGGGCATGTGCCCTCAGATCTGTCTCCCCAATTCAGGATTTGGGGCAAAATTTAAGAGGTTAGGTTAACAGGCTAGCATGTGGAAATGCTGGTGGGACAAGTTTTGATTGGTGGCCTTCAAGTATTTATGGGGAGGTTCTAAACATTTATAATGAGGTTCTAAACATTTATGGTAAGGTAAAGAAGGAATTTTAATACAGATCTCCCTGAATCTTCCTTCCTCGCTTCTGATAAGTGTTCAACTTTTCATTCTAGTCATGTCCCAGTCCTTTGGTTCTGGGTGGAGCAGAATCTTTGGTTGTACAGTCATTTCAAGTCAAGATTTCTTCTTCTGCACATGCTCTGGCTATGTGACTTTGCAAATTTTCTGAAAGACAATTTCTTAATCACTCTTGATAAGAGCCCGGGTCTGTTCAAATGGACTAAATGGGCCCATGGTTACACTCTCACTCCCTCACTTAAATCTCTTCAAATGCTGTTTTGTTTTGTTTTTCCTTAAGATAAATTCTATACCTCTGAAACCACTGGCAAAGCCCCGGATGATCTGGTCCCTGATTATCAGTCCCTCACCTTTGTACAGGGTCTCCATGGGACATCAGTTCCTGAAACACTCCATGCTTCCTTTTGTCTCCAGGCTTTCTGTCCAAGTAATTCCTTCTTCCTAGATCATCCCTTCCCTACTCCCCTTTGATAGCTAATCCCTCCTCTGCCTTTAGGTCTCAGCTGGGTCTTCACTTTCTCCTGACAATCCCAGCTCTGGGTTCAGTGGCCCATTTCTGTGTTCCCAGGACATCCCACACTTCTATGATCACAGTACTCTTTATATTTTCAATATTCACTTCTCTATATCCTGCACTATATCATGATCTCCATGGAGGAAAAGGTTATTTCTATTTCACCATTGAACCTACAGAGCCTAGCAATTCAGTTACTAATATTTGCTGAGAGAATCAATGACAGATGACAAAATGGAAAAAAAGTCCAAGCTCACATAACTCATAAAGTGCCCTGACATTCAAAAGCAAGTCTGTTTGTTCCAAAGTTCATGCTGTTTTCACTGTACCATATATCTGAAATAATTAAATAAATCCACTGGGATGGAACTAGTTATTAGGAGTGGACCAATCTTCAGGCATTGGAAACAGGAAAGCCACTGAGCAAGGAAGGGAAGGGGCTGTCCCCAGAGAAGGTTGTGGTGTCTTGAATTTTCAGCATGTGGGGAAAGATAAAGATATTGACAAACAGTCAAAGTCAGGAAGCAAAATTAAAGAGTCTCAACAGGGAGAGGTCCCAGTAGGAGGTTATATTCGGAAATATCTGGATGCAGTAATAGGATCTCAGTTACTTGCTTGGAGCCAGGATGCTAATACCTTAGGGTGAAGCAATGCATATCTTCAGTCTTAGAGGAGCTAGAGTCCTAGGCAAACTTTCAAAGGAGGAACTTGAGATCAGAGGAACAAGGGAGAGGCCCAGAGACTAAAACTTAAGAAGAAAGTAAGGATTTGGTGACTAGAGCAATACCTTTCCTTTCTCATATTCACAGTTAATATTTCCTTGCATTGTGTTCCTATCGAATACCTAGTATATGTTTGTAGTAGAATACTTTATTTAATCGTAATCAATTGTCACAATTATTTCTGTTTATAAACTTTATACACTCTCAGTCTTTAAAAACTCATGTGTATGTATAAACATATACATACCTAGCACATTAAAGTCCCAATAATCCTAATACCACCACCACCACTAGCCCCCTCTGAGATAAACACTATTCAGAGAAATTCAAGAGGAATATCTCCAGATTTTTTATATGCATGTAGTAATATACAAGATGTGTAAAGTGGATTCATACAATGCATACTATTTGCAACTTGCTTTTTTCACTAAAAAATGTAACTTTAATATCTTTCCATGCTTATATTCAAAAAAAAGCTACATCAATTTTTTTGTTTTATTGAGATATAATTGACATAAAACAATGTATAATTTTAAAGTGTACAGCATAATGATTTGACATACATATGTTGTGAAATGATGACTATAGTAAGTTTAGTTAACATGCATCACATCATAGTTATAAAAAAATTTTTTCCTTATGATGGGAACTTTTAGGATCTACTCCCTTAGCAACTTTCAAAAATACCACACAGCAGTGTTAATTACAGTCATCATGTTGTACATTACATCCTCAATACTTATTTATCTTTGACCAGCTTAACCCAATTCCCCCACCCCCCATACTTTGCCTCTAGTAACCAAAAATTTGATTTTTGTTTTGTTTTGTTTTTTTTAGATTCCACATACAAGTGAGATCATAAAGTATTTTTCTCTGTCTGACATATTACACTAAGCATACTCTCAAGGTCCATCCATGTTGTAACAAATGGTAGGATTTTCTTCTTTTTTATGGCTGAATAGTATTCCATTGTGTATATGTGTGTATGTATATATGTATACATGTGTACATATATACATATATATATATATGCCACATTTTCTCTATTTGTTCACCTGTCAATGGACACTTAAGTTGTTCCCATGTCTTGGCCGTTGTAAATAATGCTGCGATGAACATGGGGGTGCAGATATCTCTTTGACATAGTGATTTTGTTTCCTTCAGATATATATCCAGAAGTGGAATTGCTGAATCACATGGTAGTTCTATTTTTAATTTTTTGAGGAATCTCCATACTATTTTCTGTAGTGGCTGCATCAATTTACATTCCCACCAGCAGTGTACAAGGGTTCCCTTTTCTCCACATCCTCTCCAACATTTGTTATTTCTTGTCTTTTTAATGATAGTCATTCTGACAGGTGTGAGGTGATATCTCATTGTTATTTTGATTTGCATTTCCCTAATAACTAGTGATGTTGAACATCTTGTCATACACTTGTTGGCCATTTGAATATCCTCTTTGGGAAAACGTCTATTCAGGTCCTTTGCCCATCTTTAAATGGGATTATTTGTGTTCTTTTGATACTGAATTATATATGTTCTGTATATATTTTGGGTATTAACCCCTTAGCAGAGATGGAGTTTGAAAATATTTTCTCCCATTCAGTAGGTTGCCTTTTCATTTTGTTGATTATTTATTTTGTGGTGCAGAAGATTTTAATTTAATGTAGTCCCACTTGTTTATTTTTTATTTTGTTGCTTGTGCTTTAGGTGTCATAGCTAAAAGATCACTGCCAAGATTCATGTCAAGAAGCTTTTTCCCTATGTTTTCTTCTAGGAGTTTTATGGTTTCAGGTCTTACATTTAAGCCTTTAATCCATTTCAAGTTAATTTTTGTGAGTAGTGTAAGATAAGGGTCCACTTTCATTCTTTTGAACGTGAATACTCATTTTTCCCAGCACCATTTATTGAAGAGACTGTCTTTTCTGCATTGAGTATTCTTGACATGCTTGTCAAATATCATATGACCATATATACAAACTGTTTATTTATGGGCTCTTGATTCTATTCCATTGATCTATTCCTGTCTATTTTTATGCCAATACTGTACTGTTTTGATTGCTATAGCTTTATAATATAGTTTGAAACCAGGAAGTGTGGTGTCTCCATCTTTGTTCTTCTTTCTCAGGATTGCTTTGGCGATTTCGGGTTTTGTGTGGTTCCATACAAATTTTAGGATTGTTTTTTTCTATTTCTGTGGAAAATGCCATTGGAATCTTGATAAAGATTGCATTAAATCTATAGACGGCTTTGGGTAGTAACGTTTTAACAATATTAATTCTTCCAATGCATGAACACAGGATATCTTTCCGTTTATTTGTGTCTTCTTCAATATCTTTCATCAATGTCTTGTAGTTTTCAGTGTAGAGATCTTCTACCTCCTTGGTTAAATTTATTCCTGAGCATTTTATTGTTTTTGCTGTTACTGTAAATGGGATTGTTTTCTTTATTTTTTTTATATTATTTATTGTTAGTATATAGAAATGTTAGTGATTTTGTATGTTGATTTTGTATCCTGCAACTTTACTGAATTTGTTAATTAAATATAACAGTTTTTTAGTGGAGTCTTTAAGATTTTCTACATATACAATCATGTCATCTACAAAGAGAAAAAATTATTCTTCATCCTTTTCAATTTGGAGGCTTTTTATTTCTTTTTGTTGCCTTATTGCTCTGGCTAGGACTTCCAGTACTATGTTGAATAGGAGTGGTGAGAGTGGGCACCCATGTCTTGTTTCTGATCTGAGACAAAAAGCCTTCAATCTTTTACCGTTGAGTATAATGTTACCTGTGGGATCTTCGTACAGTTATGTGTCGCATAACAACATTTCAGTCAATGGACCACATGTATGATGATGGTCCCCTAAGATTAGTGCCATACAGCCTAGGTGTGTAGTAGGCTATACCATCTAGGTTTGTGTAAGTACACTCTATGACGTTCACACAACAATGAAATCACCTAAAGATAAATTTCTCAGAACGCATCCCCATCATTAAGTGACACATGACTGCATGTGGCCTCTATTAAGTTAAAGTATATTCCTTTAAACACAATTTTTTGAGAGTTTTTATCATGAACAAAGGTTGAACTTTGTCAAATTTTTCTGCATCTATTGAGATGATAATATAATTTTTATTTTTTATTCTGTTAATATAATGTACACATTTATCAATTTGCATATGTTGAAACATTCTTGCATCCCAGGGATAAATCCCACTTGATCATGGTGTATGATCTTTTTAATGTGCTTTTGAATTTTGGTTTGCTGTTATTTTGTTGAGAATTTTTGCATCTATATTCATCAGGGATATTAGCCAGCAGTTTTCTTTTCTTGTAGTGTTCTTATCTGGCTTTGGTGTTAAGGTAATGGTAACCTTGTAAATGTGTTTGGGAGTATTCCCTCCTCTGCAATTTTTTGGAAGAATTTGAGAAAGATTGATGTTAATTCTTCTTTAAATGTTTGGTGAAATTCACCAGCGAAACTATCTGATCCTAGGCTATACTTTGTTGGGAGATTTTTGACTAGTGATTCAATCTCCTTGCTAGTAATTGCTCTGTTCAGATTTTCTATTTCTTCCTAATTCAGTCATATTAGGTTTATGTTTCTAAGAATTTATCCATTTCTTCTAGTTTGTTGGTGTATAATTGTTCATAGTAGCATCTTACGATCCTACAGACCCCAGGACTGGCAAGGCTCTTTGTTTGGGAACAAAATCAGGCAGAACTGTGCACTAAGCTCCCTGATCAGATGGGACCAACATCTTGGCTTTGCAGATGCAGGACCGCTGGCTGGGCTCTCCACTCAATTTCAGGGTGGGCTACACAGATTCCTGGGAACTCTGGTTAGTTTCCTGGTTACATCATTTTTAAAGGCTCTGAAAATTCCATTATATTTAAAAAAGCTATCTTGTCTCACATTCTCTAGGGACAAATACTCTTTTTTATTTATCTCCTCAGTTCCTTGCAGAATGCCTGCCACATAGTAAAGGCTCAAATCTGACTCTGAAGGCCATGCTCTCAAGCTTCATGCTATAGTGCCTCAAGCCATAATAAATATAAATTGAATAAATGAATCTTCACTTGTACAAATCCATGTTTAAAACCAAATATCCTGTCCAGCATGAATTCTTCATAAAAATTCTTCATTCAAAGGAGAATGAAGAGGAGAAAAATGACAAACCCAAATACAGAGCTGAGAAAGCATTAGAGAGGGTAGATAACAACCAGAGCAAAGGGCAGATGCAGGGAACAATGGAGGAGACTGGAAAGGCAGGTTCTGCTCAGGATTTGGGGACCATGGGAGTGTGTTAGATTAAGGCATATGTCAGTGGTCAATTACTATGGGCTGTGATTATAACATGACATGATCCGAATAGTGTTTCAGGCAATGGGGAAGAAAGTAGAAGAGATGTCAGGTGCAGATAATAGTTATTTTTGCCATGATCCAGGAGAAAGGAAATGAGGAACTGAGCAAAATAGAGACCTTAAGAATAAAGATTCAGGAGCTGTCCCAGTAGCATGGTTAAGCTACAATGGTTAAGTACACACACTCCACTTCAGCTGGCCGGGGTTCACAGGTTCGGATCCTGTGTGCAGACCTACACACCACACATCAACCCATGCTGTGGCGGTGTCCCACATACAAAATAGAGGACGACTGGCACAGCTGTTAGCCCAGGGCTAATCTTCCTCAGCAAAAAGAGGAAGATTGACAACAGATATTATCTCAGGGCCAATCTTCCTCACCAAAAAAATAAAAAGTAATAAAATTTATTTTAAAAATAGAATAAAGATTCAGCATGGGGGATGTTTAGAAATAAAATTGAGGAATGCAGCTGCTGGTTGGATGTGAGAAATAGAAAGGAGTCCAAAATGATGGTAAGGAATTAGAATCTGACTGTCAGAGAGAATGCAGAGTCATGAACTAGCACAACCAAGAAGAAAGGGATCAAAAGGAAGACAATGAGTTCAATTTTGAACATTTTTATTCAAAATATGAAGAACATCCAAGTGGATTACAGAGAGGAATGCTGGGTTATTCACCAATATACCATCTCTTTTTTCAGCAGGAGATAAAGTGAATATAAGGATGAATATTTATTTATATTTATTTAATGCAAATATTTATTTAATGCCTACTCTATGTCAATCCTCAGCTAGGCACTTATAGTCTAGGAGGAAAACTGACACTTAAGCTGTGTTTATGATAATTGCTAAAGGTGGCAATGGAAGCTGAGAGGAATGAGCATTAAGTGATTTCCATCATTCTTAGCGTTTCCATAAGGAAATCTAGAGAACAAAAGCACCAGAGAATGGAGAAGGACTCCATGTTATTTGACTCTCCAGTCTTTTTATGGTGTTGGAATGCCCTGACCTTGTCTCACCTCTGTTCAGCTTTGTTATCAATGTGTAGGATAAAGGCATTGAAGACAGCTTATCAAATAGGGAACAAATATGGAGTTCCTTAGTTTGCTAGGGTAGGGAGGGCTGGCAAAATAAGAATTCCAAATTATCTCTAGCAACTAAAATAATAGAAGCTCAAGAGATATTTTTAAATGACAAACATTTAGAAACATAAAAGCCAAAGTATAAACCTGGGCCACGTTGATAAAAGTTAAATTTCAAAATCTTGGCAAAAAAAGAATCCATCATCTTCTTTACTGATCAGGACACATCTGAATAGTTTACTGAATTTTAGATATTAGATTTTACAGGGAAACTGGCAAACTTGAGCAATATAAGGAGAATAGCAAGAAAGATGAAGAGTGTGAAAAATTATATCATATTAAAAAAAAGAGTTGGAGGACGGAAGATATTTAGCCCAGAAAAGACTCAAAGTGATAAGGGATGTAATATTGTCTTAGAGGATTTAAAGGGTGGTAATGTGGAAGAGTAAACCAGTTTCGCCCAAATTGGCCCAGAAAGGAGAACTAGTAACAATCAGCAGGCATTACTAAAGAGCACATTTCATCCTGTTTCAGAACAAACTTTCTAAAAAGTATAGCTGCTTAATAGAACGTGCTGCCGTGTAAACAACTTGACTGAGGTTGTCAAGCGTCAGTCTCTACTGTGGAAGGAAGTCATGTGTGAGGTGGCAGGTTGGTTTTGATAACTGCATGTATAAGATTCGATGACACGACATTTTGCAGAAGATCACAGGAATAATGACTTTCTGCATGAGAAGGGATGTATGAATCAGTACAATGGAGTGAAAGAGAATTTAGAGTCTGGGATCTTGGACTGGAATCTTGATTCTGCCAATTGTGACTTGTGTCATTATACAAAACTCAGTTTCCTCATGTAAAAATGGTAATGATGACGATGCCTGCCCTACTTTATCCTTATGAGAGGATTAGGTGAGACAATGTAAGTGAAGAATTCTGTGTCACTTTTTAAAAGATGTGATAGTTTTTATTACTAAATACCAAAAATTAGTTTCAAATCTCTTCATCAGGAAATTGAAACCATTCAGCCCTCATTAAATTTATACTCCAGGGAAAAATTGGTTTCTTCTGCTTGGTCCAGACCAAGCATCTTAAAATGTCAGGTAACATGAGTCCAGACATTAATTAAAACCTTGTGTAAATGATTTCTTCCTATAAATCATTCAGGATCTATTTCTTAACTTTGCCTATTGCTGAAAATCTTCATTTTACTATAACTTATCAATTGCTACAAAAAAGGAACACTATTTGAACTTCATTATGTGCGTGTGAAGAGTTTCTACGGTAGAATTTATTTTTCTGTAACCAATACGTACCACATTTTTCCCTTTATTCAGTTTTGGCTTTGATGTTTTATAATGTGCTTATAAAGATCAGGTCTCAGACACAGTGCTGACTTGAAGTTATTCTTCTTTCTTCTCTTTTCCTTAGAATTATCTGCTTCTTTAATGTTTTTCCAGACTAGAGTAGCTTTTCAAAAAAAGGAGAGAGGGCCCTAATACTGGTTTGCTCATAGCAGAACCCATACTAAGACAAGCTTTTGAGCCAACGGTGGGTGCCAGGATCGTGATGCAAGATCTTTACACTTTCTCCTGCAGATGCCAACTCTTTTTCTGCTGTTTCCAGTGTCCAACTGGCTTGCCAATTATTTCTAATATACTGCTGTCTGGTTTTATCTGTGAATTGGAGACAGAGCTACATTTTAACATCAGGGGCAATGGATGACCTCAAACCCCAAAGTTAAATAAGCATTTAGTCTTCTGGTTGAAAGATGAAGAACAAAATACAATGTGAGAGTATATGTATGTCAGCATCAACCAAATACCCAATTACATTAGCACTTACCCTCCCTAGTGGCAGGGATGAACTTTTAGGTTTAGATTTAGTCCTACAATTAGAAATAGCATGAGGAGTAAAATTATATTCATAATACAAACTAAAACCAAAGTGAGGGTACATAATCTCTTTCCAGGAAAACACAGTTAACAGTTTTTTTCTTTTGTGGACTTCATCACTCATCTCGGAACAAAGGAAGGATAAATGTGATACTATCATATTCTTCCAAATATCTAGCAAGTATCTAATTTTTTCCAATGCAGGATTTCAAGGTTTCTATCCTTTGGGGAATTGACTCGGTTTAATGAAAAGATGAACTAGGAGTCCATACACCTGGATTCTATTCCAAGCTCTATCAAGTAATTGTGTGAACTTATGTAAGTAACTTGACCTATCCACAACTAGCTAACTATCTCATCCACATAATGAGGGAGTGAGTTAGTTTCCTTACAAACTCCAAACCAACTCAGATGGCCTAGGGTTTGCTCACTTTAGGATTCCTTGACACCCTGCTGAAAATGAAAATATAAGTAATTATTCTCAAGTTAATAACCTATTACCTAAATAAGCCAGATTTGGGAATAGGAGAAAAAAACAGAATTGTTTTGTGGTTGGCACAGGTCAAAATGAAGCTGAATACAGTGAATTTAAATTGTAGGCTGCAAACCAAATAAATAGTCTCCAGTATGCATTAAAAGCCTGTTTGTCTACCTAACTTTGGCTAAGTGGGTGAGATAATACACAGAGTACCTCTCTTCCTAAGAGAACTAAATTCATAGTTGATATGATTTGACACATTACTTACATTAAGTGGTACTTTTAAAATAATTCTCCAAAACAGTTCTTTTTCATGCAAATTGTGAAAGGATGCATCAGCCAAGATTTTCGCAAATGTTATACTTTGATAACACCAATTACATCTTATGTCTGAATAGCACTCTCTGTTTTACGAAGAGTTTTTTTATATATTATGTCATTATTCTAGATGACTGTCCTATAGATTGTCTTATCATCCCCATTTGTCAGCTGAGAAAACTGAGATTGAGAGAAATTAAGAACAATAGGTCATGAAGAGCAAACTCTTGAAGAACCTATGGTTTCAGGCTCTTCAGAATATGTTCTTTATTTTTCTCCCTTTCTTTCTTTCTTCCTAGTCTCCTCCTCTCTCTCTCTCTTTTTTTTTTTTTGTATGTAGTTCAACAAATATTTATTGAGGGCATAGGAGTCAGGTATTGTATTAGGTGGTAAAAAAAGAAAATAATGTATGAACCCAACCTCATAGAGTTATGGTTTAATAGTTCCAGTTTCCAGTTAGCATCAGAAAACATTTCTACCCATTCTAGATTCAAGGGCGATATCTTTGCATCCCTCCTTCCTACCCAACACATCATACATAACTCAAGAATATTATACAAGCATTTTGCTTACGTAAAATTAATTATCAAATTTCAGTGAAAAGCTCCCAGATATTTAGTTTCTTTGGCTGCTATTTCAGCCCAGAAGATGGAGGCAATAAGATCCTACAAGATCTCATACCTAATGGTCTGGATACCACTCAGCATCCTGATTTCATATCTCTGTTCAATCTACAATTATGAATTGGCTGGTAGATAGATCAATCAGATTGTTACCTTTTAGCCAGTGCTATTATCTACAGTCATCTCATTCTGTTAAATAAATTCACAAATACTTGTCAGGACCATGGGACCAATATAACAGGAGAAGTACAGATGTTTATTTAATCTGGTTACTTAAGTTGAAGTCCAAGATGTTTCCCTTGCCTCTGAAAATAAGTTCTCTGTTCACTGTTCATTATTAATCAAATAATCAGTTAATTTTTAAACTGTTGAGTAATTTATGTTATTTTAGTGGGTAAAAAATGGTAGTGTTCAAAAAGTATTTATTCTAAAATGTATAAAACATTTTTAAAAGTTGGTGATTAAACAATAACTTCAAAAATTTTATAAGAATTCTGGCCTCATCATCTCTCTGTATACCTGAAGCTAGTGTTACAGATAGAATTATGCTTCATGTTTACGGTGTATAGACTCTTCAAAGAAAATCTAGCTCCTTAAAGAAAAAAACTAGAACAGGTTATTCTCTTAATACATCCAGATGTGCCAAAAATGACCTAATTTCTCCAAAAGAGAGTCCAATAGTAATAACTTCCAAAGGATTTGCTTGCAAAAAAAGAAAAGTATCTTTTCTTATTCTTCTTAATATAATGTTTTCTGAATATTTAAAATATAAACTCTCTTATAGCCAGCAAATGTAGAATTTATCTATAATCTAAAATCTAACCTGAGGGGTTGGGAAAGAGTTTTAAATAACAGATACTAATTTTTGATAGGTACATCTAATATTTTTTTCCTCCAACAACAATGCATATTCATGTACTAAAATAGCCATAACAGTGTAACTTATTAGTCTAAAGCCTAAGTTACCCAAGCCATTAACAACAAAAGTCAATTTTATTCCAAATAGAACTGTTTTCACCATAAAGAAAGTTGTGCACGTGAGTGATAAACCATGACTTGTCAATGCTACCTACTTTTAGAGATCTGACAATAAAAAGTACTTATTAGTTTATGTAACTCTGGATCTAGTGATTATTTCTGAAACAAAAAGTCATCATTCTGTTTAATTATAAGACTATCTTGTAACATGTTTAGAATAAGCAATGGTAGACTCCACCTGCCCCTATAAAAGTTCATTCTGATGATCAAGTTGTTGTATCTGGAAAATACTTACATCATCTTCTATGTGCTTTTTACTATTCACCTCAAAAATGTAGACTTCTGGAAATCAGTTAAGTATTTTCAGTCGAAATAAAAGATAAAGCAGTAAAGAACGCAAGATGACTTATATTCCCTCTTCTCTTTAATAAATAATATATTTGATTCTTAAAAAAAAATGTGTGGTAGCATTTTATTAGCAGTTCAAAGCCAGTTCTGCCAAATATAAAAGCATCAGATTGAAATAGAACCATTTAGTCAGTCTCGTTCACATAAAGCCATTTTAATAGCCCTTGAGCGGAAGAATCAATTGTTGCTGACATATAAGCCAGCAACAAATAGGAAAATGAATGTATTTAGCATCTAGGCCCCCTCGCTATGAAGCAAACAGAATTTCAATCGACTTTGAGCAGACCTGGCTCCCTTGCTGATCATTATATTAGTCAAAGTCAATGGCCTTTTCCAGATCTACCTATGACACAGGTGGCTCTAATTGGCACTTTTTTTGGCAACTTCTAAATATAATTCCAAAACAAATAGACATTGAGAATGTATTCACCTTTAAACTACTCAGAGATAGTATTTCAGTTAATCAATAATAATTTTTCAGCACTCTCCAGAGCTTTCCTGTATTTTGGTTATGTAATTATTACAAAATAATTACTCCATGTCGTTATTCAGGTACTAAAAGTGAGAAAGTCTTCCAAATGGTAAATTGAAACTGAAGAGCAGAAATGCACTCAAGATAATAATGTGGAAGACATTCACTCTTTGAATTACAATAGATAGGCAGCTAGCTACTTGAGGTTTTTAATTTTCAGACAAAATATAAACATTCTAGAAATCTTTATTTTCTCCTGTCTTCCATCTCCACTCCTTATAAGTATGAGAACCTAGTGAGATGGGGCTCCATATTTGTGCATTGTGCGCACTCTTTGACAGTTCGTATCTTATGCATTACCACAATTCTTAAATGAAAGCATATCTGAGATTGTAATAGAGCCCTTCTTTTCTAGCTCAATGGAAAAAAAAAAAACCTCTCCCTATGTCCAAAAACTCCTGTAAGCAGATGTTAGGACAGAATTAGTAGATGTTAAGCTTCTTGGGAGCAGGGGCTATATCTTGTCTGTGTTTATACCCCAGGGCCTAGTCCAATGCCTGTCACCTTATAAATACTCAGAAAATATTTATTAGTGGAATGAACGCGTGAATAAATATCACTTTAATTTCAACAGATAGAAGATTTGGGGAAGCGGAAATATCCTACCATCACTGACTTAGAGGAATAAAGCAATGCTCAGGACCCATATGTGAAGTCCATGCATATGCAGGCCAATCTTTTACTCTGAGACAATGTGTTATAGTGAAAAGAGAACTGCATTGTTTTATTTCATGTCAGAAAACTGAGTTTTTGCACTGTTTTTGTCATTTTCTATTGTTGTGACTTTGTGCAAATCGTGTCAGCTCTCTGAGCCATGTTTTCATCACCTATAGAATGGGAAGAGCAAAGCACCCTGAGTACCTCACAGCTCATCCTGAGTGTCAAGTGAGGTGCTCTGTATACGAAAGGTGACAACCTCATCACGACACGTAGAACACAGTGATGTGCGTGCTCACCCTTTCTTCAGCAAGACAGCTGTGGGTCCTGCAAGACTCTTAAATCATCAATTCAAATATTTTTACCATGATATGCTAAACCAATGCTAGAAATGACAAATATTGCTTTTGTAAATTTTTATCATAAAATTTAGAACAAAAAATGGCTTTCTGGGATGATGAAGATCAATTCTCAAGAAATACCGTTCTAACCATATTTGCAAGGAAAAATTTTTTATATGGCTCTTACTATTTAAGTAGAAACCTGGCAAAACATGATGAGACACTATTATGACACAACCTAAATAAAAGAACATTTGACTACCTTGGTATTTTAGCTAAAGAATATTTTACACCCAAAATCCCTGCTGGAAATGACAAACTTACATGCTCACAGGGAATGATGCTGGCAGATGGCCTTCTCCTGCCCATCCACCTTGTTCAAGGTCATGCCCCCCTCCCAGGGAAGCCCATATCCAATGATGGACACAGAGCGCTTTGCCCCACTGTAGAAAACTCTGAGGACCCCAGTTTCAAAGCTCCTCATAGTGTTAGCTGAGGCCTCCATTGAGACTGCCTCACAGGTCAGCTTCTTCCTCAGCCCAATCCTGCTTCCTTCCCTTCCAAGGTATGGATCCCAAGAGCACTCCCTAATAAACCTCCTGCATGTGAATCTCTGTCTCAGAATCTGCTTCTCATGGAGCCCAACCTGCAACAACCCTCAAAATAAATGTAGTAACTTTTGCAGATAGAAACTACTGTGTATTCCCTAGATTGCACAATAGTAGCACAACCACTGTGTCTTACCTTGTCTTTGTATAGCATTTCAATATCCACAAAGCGTTTTCACATTCCTGTTCTAGTGTGGTCTCAACAACTAGGAAGAAGGTAGGGCAAGTAGTGTCACTCCCACATTAAATATGAGGAATTAAGCTCAGAGAAGTTGAATAACTCAACCAGGGTTACCTCAATATGTAAATAGGTGGGTAGGTAGGTAGGTAGTTGGTTATTCAGTTAGTGGCAAACTTGGAATCTAGTCTTAATTTTCTGATTTGTCATCCAGGCTTTACTTGACCACACACTGTTTTTCCTCATGAAAACTTAATATATGTTTGTGGTTTTTACCCTACATAACTAGCATTTAATGACTCACTCATGGACAATGTTAGGAGTTCATTTAAAAATATCTCAAAACCCCTTATGAAATCTGCCAACACCCTGAAATATCAAGATATTTGAAATGGGAATAAGTTTTCTATGGTTAGAGATGATTTCTTTCCATGTTTTTGTTGTTAAAAAATCTTCGAGTTATTCTATTTCCTGACTGATCCATAATAAAGTGCTTGGTACATATAGGATGTTTCTAAAATTAAAAAATGAAAACTAATATTTATTTTCTCCATTTTGTGATGGATTAAACCAAGCTCTAAATTTGCATATATGATTACTTGACTCCCAAGTAATCTCATACTTGCTATCTTAATCATACCAACTCTGTCCTAATCTCTCTGTCACACACACACACACACACACACACACAAACACACTTTTCTTTAGAGGAAATAATCAGTCTTTTGTTTCTTCAAATTTCCTTTAAGGATCTAATTCTCAATGATGTAAATTTTTTTGGTTTTGATTTGGGTTTTTGTTTTTGTTTAGTCTTTAAGTACCCATTAATGGAAGGTAGCTTAAACAAATAACAGGTTTTTTTAAAAGCAGACACTAATCTCAACCATACAACAACAAAATGGTCTGGCCTTAAATTCTTAGCTCAATAATTAGAATCAAAAGTGAGCTATCTTCTCCAGCAGATATCCTGTGGCAAGAAACGTTTTAAAGATAGAATTATCTTGTTCTTGTGAGATCAATGGAGAATCTCTTTTCCAGAAATATTTTTCAGATACAAAACTCTTCAATTGTTTTTGAATTTCTGAAAATCTCAATCTTTCCGAGTAATTCAATCCACAGTGGAATATTGTGTACTCCTTTTAAAAGAGCAAAAAGTGGACAGCAAAGCTTAATGGTGATGAAGATAAGTAACGCCAGTCATTGTCCTGTAACTAATTTAAGGAACATAAATTGGAACTGTCCAGGGAATATGAGGACACCAGCTGGCTAGTGATATGAGAGAATCTGAGGTGTTTATAAAAACCGAAATGATGTTATCAGACGGAGACGTTCCACACCTCTTTCCAATAATGACACAAAAGCCATTATAAAATTAAAACTCTGGTTTCCTAGGCAAAATCTAAATCTCTTAGACTGAAAAATGTCTATTTTCTGACCCTCTTATGAGACCTACGCAGGTAGCCTCAGTCTACGTAGACATAGCTTAAAAACATAGTCCCCTCATTGTTTCAATTCCTGAAAGGTTACCTCCAAGGAAAACTTCTCATTTTAAATGATGTCACTTGTCTTACATTTAGCCTAGTGTTTTATAAACATTTGCTTATAAACAAAAATATTTGTTTATAAACATCTGAAGATCATGGTGAAGTTAATTTCCATAATCATCTGAGGTTAAGCAAGCTTTTTGTATTAACGTTAGCGTTCTTAAAATGGCAATTGCCTGAAAGCCAAGATATTCAGCAAGGTTAAATAATTTGCCCTGTACCATGAAAATCCAGAAAAACACCAGGACTCAAATGCAGACTTACAAAAGCCTGGGCCTTTGTTCACTGCAGAAGGTCCTTGCTACTCAAAGCACGGTCCACGGACCGGAAGCTGGACTTGGGAACTTATTAGAAATGCAGAACTTCAGGCCCCAACCCAGACTTACTGAATCAGGATCTGCATTTTACCAGGCTCCCAAGTGATGTGCATGCATGTTCAAGTCAAGAAGCCCTGCGGTAGGTCATTTATTTTATCCTGTCTATTATATGTGACTTATTAAGGGTCCACATGGTCCTTGTGTGATAGATTGGTCTCCTGTAAAAGTCTGCTAAAATCACATTATCAACATGCTATAGGTGCATCTTAATCACACAGGGTCCACAAGCCTGGGACCTCAGTTTGTAATCATTGTTTGAGATGCTTAAGTCCTGCCACCTACATCTGCCCACCAGATTTCCCATCTAAAAGAACCATGAGCACAAATAGGATCTGATATTCAAGGACTCAGAACTCCGGTCCAATATGTTTTCTATGTTCATTTCCCATCATTTCCTCTTAAGAGTTTTATAATCCAGCTACAACAGCTTTCTACCACTCCCTTAAAAAGCTTTGCATTATTATGCCACTGGGCCATTGCTCGTACCATATTCTCCACCTAGAATGATGGTTTTTGCTTGACAAAATTCATCTTTTAAAGGCCAGATAATGTGTCACCTATAAAATTACCCTGATCTTATCAAGCAAAATTAATCCCTCCTCTGTACCCCATAGCAGTTTGGTTATATTGGTTATTTAGCAAGTGTCACATTGCACAGTTAATTGTTTAGGTCAGTCTCTTCCGTGAAACCTCATACTTCCCAAAGACAGGGAATCTGACTTACTTATGTTTGTAAACACCAGGTCTACCTTAATCATAGACAGTACTCAAAAATTGTTTGTTGAATTGACTTGCAATGTTATTACTGTAAACTCAAAGGAACTGTCCAAATTCTATCGTCATCTCAGCATCTGGTTGTAATAAATTTTTCCCAAGACCAGTTACAGCTTGTTGTTATCTGGAGATTTTTAGGATTATAAAACTTTGGAAGAGTAGATTTGACATCAAGGCATATAATGGAGGCCACCAAATTTCATATTAAAAGAGGAGAGTGCATAGACAGGGGGGAATCTCCCATGAAGCCACTAACAACTTAACCTTCTCTGTTGAGTAACCTCACAGTAACTGTAACCTGAACTGAAGCAAGACCATGATCTCCAACGCATTTAAAAGGGAGCAACCAATGTATTTAAAAAGGGGCAAGTTATTATGCGTAATTTGCCAAAGCCATAGTTTCTGTCTGGGAGGAAGAATGGGATTTGGGGCAGTATATGGAATTTGGAATCAGAAGATTTGTGTCCATATTCTCAATGACTTTGGAATTTTTTTGTTTTTTTTAAAATCCTCTTTGGCAGGAAATGGTCTAAGTCACTGCACCTCCCACCTAGTTAAAGGTGATGATAATGATACCAGACTCACCTGTTTCATAGGGATTTTACAAAAATTAAATGAGATTGCATGCAAAATCACTTTGTAGAACATAACCAATGAGTGTTTACCGAATGATTACAAAAACACAACTCTGTCCTAGGTGAAACATGCCTATGAGTGAACATTTTTTTCGCTACTAGAAAAATTGCTCTCAACTTGTAAACACAAATGTAGAAAGGAAAATGCTTTTACTAGCCTTTTTAGGGAAACTCTTGAAAGTATATTTATCCTAGACCTGAAAAGCATTTTATGTGGTCTGACGTTTTAAACGCATGCCCATGTATTTACTGGCTTTCAAGGGGGAGAGAGAATGGCCTGCAAAGTGCACCAGTATTTATTGAGCATTTACTACGCAAGCACCAGGAATACAACAGTGAATAAGATAATTCATCGCTCGTCTTCATGAAGTTTTACATACTAGCAGGAACACAAACAAGTAAATAGAATTCTTAAATCCCTATATTTCCTATTTCATTTTTATGTGAAAAGAATGAGTGACTAAATATTGGTACTCCATAAATTTCTAAATTTAAAATTAAGTTGCACAAAAAAAAGAGAGAGAAAGAGATAGCCAAGATTATAAAAGATGTCAAAGGAAAATTTGGCAAGACCAAGGTCAGCCAGAGGTGGCCATTGCTGATTTTGAGTGGCTTTGGCATTCTGAGAGAATTCTGTACTTCAAACTTCCTTCTCTGTCTTCTTTTTTACCTGCTTTATGAATGGTTTCCACTCAACATGTTTATTTGGAAAGACTCAAGAAAAAGCAGGAGTAAGAATCTACTGCATATTTTCCTTGGTTTTAGTCCTGGACTCTAAACAGATGTGTGACTTTGGGCAAATCACGTCACTTCTCTGACCCTCAGTTTGCTCTCTTAAACATAGGAGTTTTAACTAAATTAAATTACTTTACCTCTGGTAGTTCTAACATTCATCTCTCTATTTAAATAGGAAGTTGGCATAGAAGAATTAGAAGAAAAATTTTAAAATACTATAATAAATAAAAGATATGGGAAGCCAAGAATTCCTCAAAGTAAACTCTTTTTACCTTATTATCATGAAGATGATAAAAAATATTATTTCTCATAAAATATGTTTATCATCCTCTATTTTTATCATAATTACCAAAAATATTATTTTTATGGATCCCTAGTATATCACCTCCAATAACACATTGTATGTAATTTCCCAGATAGTAGGAAAATGTGTTTTTCACCCCTTTTCTAGAACTCTGAGGATAAATTTAATTTATATGAAATGTTTTAAAATAGATAAGTTCAAAATAAGTTAGAGTGGACAGATACAAGCAAAGCCTGAGGGATTCTGGGCAGTCTCGACCTTTGAGATCCCACTTACTTCCAGTCTTGGAAACTGTGGCCCCACTACTGTTTACATCCCCCTTTTTCCTAGAATTAACTTGCAGTTGATTTTCTTCCTTCTAAAGTAGACTGTGCATGCATCTTTTCTGATGAACGGATGATAATTGGTCCCTGGATGAGCTCTTGTACTCGCACATATTGAGAGCCTGGAGACAAGTAAGAAAACCCTCTCAGAACCTCTCACCTCAACTTTTCTTCTCCACCACTGTTAGTGTTTCTTTCCTGCTTCTTTCACCATGATCTGACTGACTGCATGCTTTGGGGAAAACCCACTAGCCACTGGTCACTATCCACTCACAAGTCACTGTAATGCTCCCTGTCTTGTTACCATCCTGGCTTTCCCTTTGCTTAAGAGAGTGAAGCCACTTAGTACTCCTGCATACACTGGGCTGTCGGGCTAAACATTTACCTAAAGTAATGGGAGGTTTCCTGTAAAGAGGCGGGAAGTCTCTCACTAGAACACCTTTGGAGACTGAGGCTGACTTAGGAACATGAAATAGCAGAACACAAACAGGCCATAGCACCAGCCAAGAGACTATAATTAGGCTTCTAAACAGGGAGTCTCAATTCATTTTCAAAAATTACTTTATAGGGGCCAGCCCTGTGGCCTACTGGTTAAGTTCGGCAGCCTGGGATCGGTTCCAGGGTGCAGACCTACACCACTTGTTGGAGACCATGCTGTGGCAGTGACCCACATACAAAATAGAGGAAGATTGGCACATATGTTAGCGCAGGGTGAATCTCCCTCAAGCAAAAAAGAAAAAGAAGAGGAAGATTGGCAGCAGATGTTAGCTCAGGGCAAATCTTCCTCAACAAAAATAAATTACTTTATAAAGAATTCAAATGTCATGAGGTCACATTTTACTCAGGATTTTTTTGCTCAAAATAGAGTGTTCTGATATCTCTAATGGCTAGCCCCATACCATTGTCAAAATAAAACATAAAGAAATCCCATAAAATTGGTAAAACACATTTAAAAGTGCATTTGACTACTGAGACAAGTCACTTAATATTGATGTCTTGGTTTCTTTATCTGTCTAGAAGGGCTAGCAATATCTGCCCCAAAAAACTCATAAGGAAGTTATAAGAAATAAATGAGATGACATATATAATAATTTTTCGTGAATGATAAATAATAATAAACATAGACTTGACACAGCCATTGCATCACTTAAATTATTCTTCAAAGATTAAGGTAGTTCAAAAGGGAAGCCATGATTTTCAGTTTTTTTTAAATTCTGCTCCCGAAGAAACTGCTTACTAAAGGGGTTGTTCCCAAAGGGATTGAAGGAAGAGGTGGAAGTTGTTTATTTGGTTTTACGAGATGTCTCCAAGAAGAATGAAAGCTAAAAGTGTTATGTATCCTACTGCATTAGCCCCGTGTCTAGATTGGAGCACTGAGAAGGGACAGCTCCTTTGCTAATTGTTGGCATCTGCTGGTCAGTGTATAGTGGTTCAGTTGCAGGTGGACAGTGACCAATACCCCTAAAGAGCTCTTGGTTCTGCAACAGATTCTTCCAAGAGTTGCTAAGGCACCCCAAACACCGAGGGTGCAGCCAGGGCTGCGAAATGCTGGCTCAGAGCAGCCACAGCACATGCTTCTCCTGCATGTGTATTAATAAGGAGTAGTGGTGTTACCAATTTCACCTCACTCCAGTGGGACTCCAACCCACATAGAGAGGAGCTCCGAGGAGGAGCCCATGGGTGGGACTTGTGCCCACAATCCATCCCTTCCTCAGAGGGTTCTTTCCTGTTCTGTGTTGTGGATATGAAACAAAACCGAAGCTGAGCATTCAACAGCACAAGCTTTTATTCAATGGCCAAAGAATGGAGAAGTGGAAACTATGTTCACAAATCAACTTCTCAGCTCCTGGGGTGATTAGTCAGCTGTTATAAGGAGTCTAGGTAAGGAAGGGGAGGAATATTCATAGTTAGTCAGGGAAATGGGTAGGCTTTTCTGGGGAGCGAGGGTGCCACCTCTTTTCTTTCCTTATTTAGTCATATCCTGCTGTTGCCATGGCAATTGTAAACTGTCATGGCACCAGTGAGTGTGTTGTGTAGCATGGTAATGTATTACAATGAGCATATAATGAGCTACAGGGTCTATGCCAGGTCAAGTCAGACTGCCATGTTGCCTTCAACCAGTTTTAACTGGTTTCAACTATATGTCTCAGACATCTCCTCCTTCCTCTCATTGCGTTTTCCTGTAAGCTAAAGAGAACGTGTTAGGCTTGTTCTGAGCAGGGTTGTGCTTAATGTCTTATGGGGCCAGGGGCTGGGTTAACAGTGGGAGTAGTAAAAGGCAAGAGAGCTGAAAGATATTTCCTATAAATGAATCCGAAACCCAGCCTGTTTACATATAGGCAATGCATTGGCTACTTAGAAACAACTCTTTGCCCAGAGTAACAGTTTATGATCATGAAAATGTGACTAAAATGTGCAACATTAAAAGCACATGAGAAAAGGACTATTTCCACAGGCTTTGCTGAGTCCCAATTGGGCTTGACTTTGGCCTTTCCACACTGCAAATGTTATCCACTCTCTTCAGCATTTGGCCCTGAGAATAGCTGATGAAAAAAGAATTGATTGATTCCGAACAATCCTTCAAATGGCTAGAATAGTCAAACACCTTCCATAATTTCAGTCTTAATAACTAAATGAGATGGAGCATATAGCAAAATCTATTGACTGCTCAGTTAGTCCAGACACCAACTTGCTGGCGTCTACAATGTGGCTTTGTGTATCTGGTCGGCTAGCTTATAGAAGAGAGGAAGAAATGGCAGTTTTAGAGGGATTAAACTTGATCAGCACTGATCATTATTAAACCAAATCCTGCTGTTACTCGTTAAACAAGGAAAAGGTTGGAAGCTTCCATTTGTTAATGTCATTCGAACATCTGTTATAGACATTCTACCAATTGGGCTACAAGCCATAGAACCAAATGTGAATGCTGGTAACAAAGGGGCCCAATAAATTGCCTAGAGGAAATGTCCTGCCACAAACATCTGTAGTTTTTCTTCAGCAGAAAGGTCAATATGTCTGGGGCTGCTGAATCTCTCTACGTCAGTGGTCCACAGCCTCAGCTATACCCTGGAATCACCTGACAGCTTTAAAAAATACTGATGTATGTCTCACCCCCAGACCCCAAAACTTTCATTTAATTGTTCTGGGGGGGTGCACAGGCCATTGTGATTTTTAACTGCCCCTCCTCACCCTTAGGTGATTCTAATCCACAGTCTGGCTTGAGAACGCTACACTGATAGGAGTTGGGAGCTGGAAGATGTGAGCACAGAGTCTCCAATATAATTTAATTAGCAAATTTGGGCTCATTTGTTCTGGTGCATTCAGGCAGTTCTCTGGGCAATAGAAAATTTCTCACCAATCCACTGCCTTTTTGTCTCCAGTTTACTGTTACTTTTCAAACATCTCATTCCCTTTTGTTATGTTCAGTACCTTTCTGTAAAGGCAAAAGTTCCTTCTAATGTCTTTTGGGGGGAATTTCATCATATTTGATCTGATTTCCTTCAGATTTTAGTCTGGCTTCATTGATATTGATTCCTCGTGTTCATTCTTTGACAAGTGTTTCTTAAATGATCCTTACTGTCCTGCTGGATTCAGGTCATTTTTGCAAACACTATGCACAGAATCACTTTGGAGAGAAGGAGGGCAGGGGACCAGAGCACTCTTATTTTCCCCTCAGCCCCAGACCTCCTAGGGTCCCTGAGATTCTCTTCATAAACTTCAAATGTGAGAAGCATTAACCAGCTCCTCTTGGTCTGCTGACTGCATCGTGCAGGGCGGTGAGCCTTCTGGCCTCTCTGGTTTCTTCCATCCATCCACTGAGCATGCACAGTATGTACCACACGAGGTATTATCTAGACCTTGATGTGTTACTTGACAATAAAGGAGGAAACACATATAATTTGTTAGATAATAATCTGGCACAGGAGTACAGACAAAGTCAATTAGGAAATTAAAACCTGGATTCTAGTGCCAGTTATAAAGATACCAGTGCCCTCGGTATCCATTTTAACAAGTGCAGAGCTGAGCTCTCTCTACTGGTGTTTTATCAGCCTTTTTACAAGGAGCTGGGGTGCAAAGGTTGATTTCAGGCCGATAATTGCATGTGCAACCCAGCAAGCTCGGGACCAGAGCCCCAGCAAGGAAATAACAGAAAGAGATTAGGAATTAGACACAGGAAGGGCCCTTTTTCTGTTGTTTTTACCTTTACTTGCACTTGAACAAAAGTTGTTTACTGTTTTAATAAAACTACCCTCGCAAATGTTGCCATGGCACGAACTTGGTCAGCATATCCATTGTAACCTTTGCTTTCAGGGGGTTTTAACTCAGCCATAAAACTTCCTCTGGGTTAAAAGCTGGCACCAAAAATAACTTGGAATCTCTAAGGCTCAGCCACGAAGGAAATAGTTGTGTGTGAGTGTGTTTATGTACCTTTAAAAGAAATTCATTTGACAGTTCTTAAACACCATAAAATATTTTCCCTCTGATTTTTTTGTGTTGTTTTTAATTCAGAATTTCATCTGTACCTCATTAAAGGTGAATTTATTTATAGCACTTTACCTATTCAATGTAACCGAGATGTCTTTCCCTTTATCCATTTATCTCTCTTCCAGCCTCTTAATAAATGCACTTATAAAGAGATTGCTAATTTCTGTGTTCTTAAATAAATCCAGTTTCATTACTTTATTGTCACAGCTTATCAATCTTTTAGTGTAACACAAACTAACTCTGTTTATTCAATAGTATCCACAACACAGACCATGAAATGGCATTGGCTTTTGAAATCTACAAGCTATTTATCTTTTCTCATAAACATCTATAAAAGGTATGAATTAAGCCAACAAAGGAAAATTCCTCAAGGGTTCAGGAGATGGGGGAGGGTGGGAAATGGAAATAATTTGAAAATCCTAGTCTTCTCTCTCCCCACTATCTTTATACAAAAACTCGAGTAAGTTTCATACCATCTCTGGAAATTATGTTTGTCATCTATCAAAAGGGTGCATTTGAACTGCATGGTCTCTTGTTCCTCAGACCTCTCTGAGATTTGAGAGTCTAATGACATTTGCCATTTTGGGCTATGCAATACCAACATCAAAATACCCCTCCTATTTATGGGAATTCCAAGACAGGTAGGAAGAAGGACGATCCCTTGAAGGGTGGGCAGTTCCAGCAGCTAGAGGAAGGATTGTACTTCAGCATAGTGAATCAGTGTCTCAAGCCCACGACTTTGAACCTGTTCAGGGAATGATGTAAAGGTTCAAAGCCAGTTGAAGATTATTTGCCACATTTATGGCAGCCAAGAATCCAACACTTCTGTGGGGAGGATCTAGCAGAGCTGGTGCTGGTGGTAGAGTTCTGAGCAGACTGTTCCTGAGATGATCTTGGCCATGCCTTCTCTTTTATCCTGCCCAATTTCTTGAACATGGTTCCCCAGCATCTCCATCAATGCCCTGAACTATCTGATATCCTTTTAATAAATTCCTTTTTTGCTTCACATTACCAGAGTTAGGTTGGCATATTTTGTAATGAAGCATCCTAACCCAAATAAATAGAACCACTACCAAAACAAATTATTTTCTTTAGAAGGTATGTAGGATCTTATTTTTAGAGTGTAGCCCTTGGACCAGCAGCAATGACATCACCTGAGTGCTAGTAAGAAATGCAGAACCTCAGGTCCTACCCCAGACCTACTGAATCAGAATGTGCATTTTAACAAGATCCCCCGATGGTTCATATGTGCAATAATGTTTGAGAAGCAATAGCCTAGAGTAGCCCTCTATTTGAAGCATAAAACGAAGTTCAGCTCACACACTGAATTATAAATTATCACTGCGTCGGATATTACTGCTTCAAAAATTCGTTTCATATCATACCTAGAGCCCTAGGAAAATAGAACAACATTATAATAATATTCTTGCAGCAGGACCCAGATATTATTGATCTTTGCATCCTTCTAGTATCTAGACACTAAAGAGGAACTCAATATTTTTTAACATTTTGCTTTAGAATTCACAAATTATTTTCATATACAGTACCTTTTCAAATTTCTATTTTACTTATGTTATTTTATATCTGTGCCCAGGTTACTTTGTTTCTCTGGTACTTACTACTATTTTTCAAAAGGACTAAGTAGCAAAGAGTCTGAGACATCACTGGTGGCATCCAGTGATGCCTTCAATTGAAGGTGCCAGGATTCTCACAGAATAAGTCAGGATGGAGCCAGAGAAGTGTTGATTTGTGATACTATTCTTACCATCCACTTGTGTAACCTGGGAA
Source organism: Ceratotherium simum simum (assembly GCF_057802395.1). Taxonomy (NCBI): domain Eukaryota; kingdom Metazoa; phylum Chordata; class Mammalia; order Perissodactyla; family Rhinocerotidae; genus Ceratotherium; species Ceratotherium simum. The sequence continues at coordinate 12,767,676 of NC_141930.1, forward strand.
ATGCATACATCATTTCCTTAAGACTCTTAATAACTCTATATAAGGCGGGCAGTATCAAACCCCACTTTAGAGATGAGGAAACGAAGAATCAGGGATATTTATGTGTCTTGACCATACCAACCAGGTAATCCCCTGGTCTTCAGACTCCATGTCCATTTCATTCCATTATACAGCATCCCTCCAAGAGAAGACACGGACCAGGTGATCAATGAAGAGTAACAGGTGCTCATTGAACAAAGAGGGTTCTTAATTAAATGTACTTATCAAGCCATCTTTTATACAATATCTTGGTAGAAAGAACAGAAGATTTGGAGGCAAAAGACTTGGATCTTAACATTGCCATAAGCACTTATTATTTGTGGAACTGATAGTAATTTAGTCTATCTAAGCTGACATTTCCTAATCTACAAAAGAAAGATAACCATCACAGATGTGGGAATTTTGTGACAAGTATTTTGACAAAAAACAAACAACTATAAAAAATTTAGCTGCAGCATCATTATCAGCTCTCAGGGCTGATAAGCATGGCCTAACAACCATTTCTATCTCACAGTTACAAATGAGAAACGCCTCTTAAAATTTACCATGTGGGAACATGGAGGAGAAGGAAGATTTCTAAGTTAGTTCCATCATAAGACATGACGAAATGATCAGCCTTTGCTATTTAAATTTTCCAAATCTTACCACTTTTCTGTCTGTTCTATCAGTTAATGAAAGAGATACATTAAAATCAGCTGCTATGATTGTGGATTTGTCCACTCTTTTTGGTTCTGTCAGCTTTGCTATGTATATTTTGAAGCTACGTTATTACAGGCATACAAATTTAGAATTTCTATATCTTCCCAGTGGAGTAAATATTTTATCATTACAAAATGCTTTTCATTATCTCTGGTCATATTTTTGGCTTGAAGTCTACTTGTCTGGTATTAATTTAGCTCTCAGCTTTCCTTTAGTTAATCTTTGCATAGCCAATGTTTTTTCTGTCCTTCTACTTTTAAACTTTTTTGTGTTCTTATGTTTAATGGTGTTCAACTATGCTTATGTGTAGTTTTAAATCTAGGCTGACAGTCTTTAATTTGTTCATTTAGTGTAATTACTGGTATATTTTTATATACACCATCCTTCTATTTGTTTCTATTTGTCCTTCCTCTTCCTTTGTCTCTTGCCTTATAACTTATTATTTTATATATAATATTTTATTATTTTGTTTCTTGTCATATTTCATTATTTTTAATATAATATTTTATATTAGCTTAGTAGTTACTTTACTTTTCTTTTGTATGTGTGTGTGTGTTATTACTCTAAAATTGCCCTGTCAAATAACAGCCACTAGCAATGTGTGGCTTTTAAATATAAATTAAAGTTCTATCTGCAGCACTGCGGAGATTACAACATCCAGTCTTTTTTTTTTTTAATAATTTGTATTTCTATTTTTTTTTTTTGAGAAAAGTTGGCCCTGAACTAACATCTGTTGCTAATCTTCCTCTTTTTTGTTTTTCTCCCCAAGCCCCAGTACATAGTTTTATATCCTAGTTGTAGGTCATTCTAGTTCTTCTACATGGGGCACTGCCTCAGCATGGCTTGATGAGTGGTGAGCGGGTCCGCGCCCAGGATCTGAACTGTGTACCCTGGGCTGCCAAAGCGGAACACGCAAAATGCTATGCCACCGGGATGGCCACACAGCATCCATTCTTGACTAAGATAAATTAGTGGTTTACACTTTACAATATTCCATTTACTCCTTTCCAAAATTATTTGCTATTATTATTGCTCATGTTAATTCAATATATATTTTAAGCCCACAAGATATTATTATAGTTTTATACTGCCAATATTTATTCAGGTTTACCCATACATCTACTTTTCCACTAAGCTTCTTTCTTTTCACTATCTCTGAGCTTTCATTGATTTCCCTTCTGCCTAGATAATACCCTTAAATATTTCCTTTCATGTGGGTGTGTTGCTAAGAAATTTTCTTAGCTTTGTTTGTCTGGAAACGCCTTTATTTCACTTTGAACAATATTTTTGCTAGATATAGAATTCTAGGTTGGCAGTTGTTTTCTTTCAGTACTTTGGAGATATTCCATTGTCTTCTGGATTCCCTTTTTGTCTGTTGGAGTCAGTTCTTAGTCTTATTGTTGCTCCTTTGAAGGTAGTCCATCTTTTCCAATGTCTGCTTTTAAAGTTTTTTTTATTTTATATTTTTAGACTTCTGTATGCTGTGACTAGGTGTAATTTGTTTAACTATCCTGATACAGCTTCCTAACTCTTCTTAAATTTGTAACTTGGTGTTTTTTATTAGTTTTGGAAAAGCCTCATTCATTACCTCTTCAAATATTGCATCTGCTCATTTTTTTCTCATTTTAACTTCTGCAATTTCCATTTCATGTATGTAAGAATTTTTCTCAATATCCCTTTTGCATCTAATGCTCTTTTTTGTGTTTTCCACCTTTTGTCTATCTCCACTTCAGTCTAAACATTTTCTTCTGATCTATTATCTGATGCTGTTACACCCATCCTATGAGGTCTTAATTTCAGCTATTGAATATTTTTCATTCTGGAGTTTTCATTAGTTTTTTTTTTTAATGCTTTTCAGTCTTTTGCTGAAATTTCCAATTTTGTATTTTATTTCCATTGACATATTAAGAATACTTATTTTACAGTCCAAGTCAGTTAACTATAATCCATTTGTCCTGTGAGTCTGTTTTTATTAGGAGTTACTTTTCTTGGTTTTGAATTATATCCTGTCTCTTCACATGACCATGTGATCACTTTAACTCCTGGATCAAGCTGTGTCTGAAGCTAGATAAATTATCTTTAAGCTAATATGGAATAGAATTTTATTCACACCATATTATTTCCTTTCAGAGGAGCTTAATCTTTCTCATTTCAAAGCGTACCCTTAAGTAATTTCACCATCTGATTAGTCTACAAAAGTCTATCAAGGTAAACAGAATTCATCTATTATATGTGTTCTCTCTGATTTATGTTATCATTACCAATAACTGGGGGGAAAAAAGCAAACGCTTTGCAAATGATACATTCTCTGTTCAAAGGGACTTTACATCAGCATTATTTGCTACCACCTGACATGTTTTCAAATCATTTGTCTCATTTTTTATTTTAGACTCTGCCTCATCGTTTCCTTAACAAATGCAGATAAATATCTACCCTCGGAACAGCCCTAGCATCACAGTGAACAGAAAAAGACCTACAGTTAGTGTTAAGGTAGATTTTCACTTTGAGATAAGAAATTTTAATTGTCCTTAATGATTTCCTTTTATTATTATTAGCATTAAAGGTCTCACTCACTTTTTTATAATTTGAAAAGTAGAGAAAATATATACCAAGAAACTTTCCTTGAGGAAAAAGAGGAATTTCTCCCAACTGATCCCTTTAGCACACACAGTCTGCTTCATACTACCTCATCTGATTTCCTACAATCACTTACCTTTTCTCTTTGAACAACTTACCTTTACTTCTGGAAAATGTCTGGGAAAATAAAAGAATACAATATACATAGAGACTATCACTGAACATCAACATCAATAACCACAACATACCAATCCACATTTGACGACAAAGCTCTTGTAAACTAATCATCTTCTGGCTCATTTGTTTTCTTTTTATTTAATCTTTGTTGCCATACTTTCTGTTACTTTTTTTTCCCCAATTTTGTTCTATATCTGCAAATTCCCTTAGTGCAACGATCAGGTTTTCTAAGTTTCAAGTTTCACGCTTCATTTAGTCTTTCATACACACAGCCCTGGTTGTGAAGGGAGAGTGAAATGGGCCATTTCCTTGGACTTTTTGCCTTTAGGCAGTCAGGACCAGAAAACTTTAACCTGGAGTTCTTTACGAGCCGTCTGTAGAGTAGGGGACAGCCTGACCTATTCTCATGTGTGCTTTCTCCTCCTGTTCCTGTGCTCAAATTCCTTATTTTTCTCCATTTATCCTGCTGTCATTTTGAATTGCCTTCCTACTGTCTTTTCCACCTCATACTGTCACTCTTTTAAATTCGCACTTTCATCATTAACTAACATGGTGAGTCTTTTTTCCCAATTGTATACATCATCCCTCAGCTGTCTTCCCTTGCAAAAGGTCTGTGCAGGTAATCAGAAACTATTTTGATTACTTCTGCTTCCTGAACTTTCTTTTCTCCATCCTCTCTAGTTCTAAATCTGAGCAATTAGAGAAAATATTGCCCCCCTTACAAAATTTCCCAACATATTTAAATTTTACCTATGCACATGTCTCACTAAAACCAATGTATCAACAAATTTGAGGTGATCAATAAATATTTGTTGAATGAATACTATATTTTCATTCATAACAGGTATATGACTGCCTCTACTGCCCAAGTAAAGTGTTCTAGACAACAGCAAAAGACTTAGATCTATTCCCTCTAACTCTCTCATATTTGCCTTCAACCTAAGATTTGCCAATATAGTACTCAAGTAAATTGTAACACTGAATTCTTCTTTTAGCTAAGCCACTTCAAGCAGCCATTGAATTTCTGGATGAAGTTTTCTCCGTGGGCCTGCCCAGAGGTATTTTTTCAAAACAAGCCATCTGTTCTCCATTTGTTTCCACATATTTTTTTCCATATGCAGCATTCATTGCCCCGCTCTTAAAGTTTACATTATTTACTTCATTCCTGACATCAGCCTCATCTCATTGAGGTCATTTCTATGAATCTCGTTTGGATAACGAGCAGTCCCTCATATGGTATGCAATCTTTTCTTTATACCTGTAACTATTCTGTAAAGTGTGGTCCTCTTTGAAACTTCCTTTACTTTTTCTGATCATTTTGAAAAGTGAGATAAATAACCAGGTACTGGAATGTTCCTCCTTAGCCTATGATTTTACTTCCAGTGCCGAGGGAGCCCATATGCTTTAAATAAGCTCAAATAAGAGAATCTAAGTAATAGAACAATTGCCTGCAAAATGCTACACAACAAAAAGTTACCTGTTGACAAGAAACCAAAACTCAGGACTTGAGGACTTTCTTCAGGAACCATAGTAGGAGTAGTCAGTTTCCTCTAATGTGTTAGCATCAAGAATACTCCCTATAATTACCTGTTATCTAGTTGAGAGCAGAAGCTTAATATAATCTACCATTTGTGAGTATTTATTAAGTGTCAGGGACTCTTAATTTCTGATAGATAGATAGATACATATATTTATAAGTATATATATATACACATATATATGTAAAATCTTGTTTACTCCTCACAAAAAACCCTAAGAAGTAGGTGTAGTCTCCATTTTATAGTTAAGTAAACTGAGGATTAAAGAAGTTAAGTGACTTGCCTAACATCCTGGAGTCATTAAATGATGATACTGAAATTTAAACCCTGGTCTATCTTTAAATATGGTACTCATTAGCCCTATACTCTTATCTAATTTGGTATAACACTTTAAGAAAATAAAACACATAATGGTTAGATTTTAAAATAGTAAAGAAGAATACAGAGTTAGATTGAACAACTAGACGGCACTAGGCTCCTGGGGAGTAGGGGCAAGTTGACAGACTTGGAAGACTTCATATTCCCATATACAGATCCAATACTCATTCTTTTGTTTTGATTGTCTAAAAATAAGAATTTTGTTTTGATTATCTAAGAATAAAACATCATTTTCAGTATCCATCATTGTAAGTACTTTGTTTGGAGATTTGGTCTTTTGCTTTGTGCTTACAGACAATATATTTGAAGAACTGAAGGAAAACCTCTCATTGAAAAGGTACAGGTCATCTTATAACAAAAAATGTTTTTTGATAGAGTTCTCAATAGATGTAAAAAACACAATGAGTATATGGTATTATGTATTCACAGATTGGCTAGAGTATAAAATTTTATATGGAGAAGGGAAAATCCTATAAAATTATATCTTCAAATGGCTAAAGGACAAAAAATTGCTTGTTCTTTTTAGAATGCTTTATTGTTCTACAATGTCTCTATGAAATAAGATGCAATATCTGGACATCAGAGTTGAAATTCAAGCTCTGACTCAAAAAAAATTAACTTAGCCTTGCCTCTAGTAACTGCTTACCATATAGATACTTCATTGTATTCTCGATTTTATACGTTTTGAACTCGCTGGGCTCTGAAGACAGTCAAGGTATATTGCTTTTGGCTCACCATATGTAATTCCTGCTGCAATAAATTTCCATCCAACCACAAAGGCAGCACGGATAAATTTTAAATGGAGCCTGCAAGGAATACTTTTTCATGTCAAGTTTTAATATTATCTTTTAATTCTATTAACCCAGAAACCTTCAACCTATGTGAAACTCCAGTTCACAATTAATTTAGAAAGCAAAGATTTAGCTTAAAATTGTTTTCCGGTGTCATTAACCTTGCAAGCATAATTTCCAAAAGAACAATCTCCACTATTGTGGAAACAGTAGTTCATTTTTCCAGGAAAATCGACTCTGCCCTTTAGTATTTTAATTATTTAATCCTTCTAGTCATATTGGACAAGGGAACATGTCTGTTTGCTAGTGGTATTCTTCAATTTCTTTGTCTTGAGAAATAGAAGTAATTTGAACCAACTGAAGAAATTTTTAAAGGACATTACATTTCATTTATTGTATCCTTGCTATGTCTTAAAATGAGGAAGCCAAAATATAAGATGACTGGCTGAATGGTATTCTCCGAACTGCAGAAGTGACACCACCTTCAATTCTAATTACCTCAAATGTGAACTTTATTTGTTATATCTTTTTCTCTCTCCTCCCAAGTATCTACAACTTAAAAGTGAATAACCAAAGACTGATTTGATTTGTTTTTGTCATTGTTCTTTATTTTCCTTAGTAGCTTCTTGTGTTTCAATTTCTCAGTGACCTTTTAAAAACAGTTGTTAAAAATCTACTTACCAAACTGTACAATGACATTTTATATCTTTCCAGTTGGGGTAATAATCCTTAGGAATTAAACTTTACACAAAAATTAGCCTTTTCCATGCAGAAGGACCTATTATGGTATGGTTGAAGTACACTTTTTGTGTGTGTGTCTGTGTGTGTGTGAGGAAGATCAGCCCTGAGCTAACATCCATTCCAATCCTCCTCTTTTTGCTGAGGAAGACTGGCCCTGGGCTAACATCCGTGCCCACCTTCCTCCACTTTATATGGGACGCGGCCTCAGCATGGCCTGACAAGCGGTGCCTCGGTGCACGCTCAGCATCCGAACCAGGCCGCCAGCAGCGGAGCGCGCACACTTCACCGCTGTGCCACGGGGCCGGCCCCTGAAGCATATTTTTAAATAACTTTATTTTAAATTTGCCTCCTTACCCGTGTTCAGTTCAAGAAATTGGATTCCTACACTCAAGTAACCAGACAAATGAGAGTTTCTGCCCTGGGCTCCGCCACAGTCACTTTTATTTCCGTAACGTCAGTGCGGAATTTACACATCTCAATTATGCCTTCATGGATCCCTACATCCTTTCTTTTCCTTACCTCTTCATTACCAAAAGTCAATCCATAAAAAAGTCCCATCATCTGTACCATTAAAGTGGGAGATCAGTAAGCTTGAAGGGACAAAAAAATTACCTCTTTATGTTCAGTAGCTTCTACCTGAATTTTAACGTTTCCTTCCATTATGAATGTAGTCAACCTACTGGCTGTGTCTTTGACTTCATGATCAGTAGAAATCACAGATATTTTCATATCATATTGCTGTTATTTCAGCTGTGTTGGAATAATGTTTATCGCTTCTTTGAAATTACAGTGGTTATCAGACCCTCTACAAATTCTTATTATTAATGTGTGATTAAAAGAGCATGTATAGTAGTATTTCACAGATCTTTTTTTTAATATTTTGATAACAATATTTTAGTACAATTGGTTTCCTTTGTATTCCTATGTGTTGTATGTTAGACATTTTAAACCATTATTCTAAAAGGGTTTTATAAGCCTCACCAGACTGCCAAAGGGGGAAAAGCTATCTTGCGTGACAAGCTTTCTCTCCCTCTCCGCCACTACCAGCCCGGTCAGACTCATTATCCTCTCCAGCCTGGGTCACTGCAACAGCTGGACTCTCTGCTTCCACTTTTGCTCCCCTAAAATCCATTTTCCCACAGAACAGCCAGAGTCACATTTTGTTTGTTCGTTTGTTTTGTTTTGGTGAGGAAGATCAGCCCTGAGCTAACATCTGTTGCCAATCCTCCTCTTTTTGCTGAGGAAGATTGGCCCTGGGCTAACATCCATGCCCATCTTCCTCTACTTTGTATGTGGGACACCGCCACAGCACAGCTTAATGAGTGGTGTGTAGATCTGCATCCGGGATCTGAACCCCCGAACTCCGGGCGGCTGAAGTGGAGCAGGCAAACTTAACCACTAAGCCACCAGGCCGGCCCCCAAAGTCACATTTTAAAAATATAAATTGAATGTCATCACTCCTCTATTTAAAACTTCAAATGACTTCCCAATGCATTTGGAAAAAAACGTCTTTCTAATGATGCCCAGGTCCTGTAGTGATTGGACCTCTGCCTACCTCTCTGCTTAATTTCAGCCTCTTCTTCCTCATTCGCTTTGCTCCCATCACTCTGGCCTTCTTCCTCTTCATTCCCCTCCCCAGGCTCTGTCCTGTCACAGGATGCTTTCCTGGCTGTCCGTGTGCCTGGATTTCAGCTAGTCTGACTCCTTCTGATTACCCAGGTCTGCACTCAGATATCACCTCTTTTGAGAGATCTATCACACCCACCCATGTGCCCCCATGGAGGTGCTGTCTCACTCGTGTTCTCGTCTGCAGGATGCTGGTCTCTATCTGAAATTAAACTCACTTGTTTATTGTTTGTCTCCACAAGCAGAATATACCTCCATGAAGGAAAAGGTTTTGTCTGTCTGTCTTCCTTTTCTTGAGTTATACCTAAACCTGGTGTGAACTCCCTGGTGTGTTAAACATAAGAACAAAATGAGGATATCCTGGCTATAAGCCTTTAAAAGTGGTACAGAATTCTAGAACAATAAATTCACAGAGCAAACTGTACCTATAAGATAAGACACTAGAAGGCAGGCATCTGAAATATAATCTGGATGTGTTTGTATACTTCCTTCTGAGGATACCCACTTTTACTGTAAAAGTGAGTGGCCCTACTTTGTTAGGTCTCCTCAGGATTTAAGCGTTGGTGCACCAAAAACATGAACCAGTAGAGGGCGGGCTAGGACAGGCTGCAGTTCTGAAAATAAAACAGTAAGAGAAAGCTATGCATGGGACCGAGATCAGCTCTGCATAGGCTTGGCTAAAATTCATAGTAAATGGAATTGCTTAAATAAATCTATTTAAGCATAGATTATTTAATCATAATCTAAGCATATAATATTATATGCTTATATTATACGTTATATGCTTAATGTCCTTTTAACTTGTTTAAATTGTGTCTCTGTACTTTTATCTCTCAAGGTGATTTCATAATATGAGTGAGTGTATAAAATATCTTTGCACATCAATTTTACAAAGTCGTGTAAGTGTTGCATACAAATTAAATAGACGTTTCTCAGTTGTCCGCATTAATGTAATTGAAGAGTTGGGCCAAAGTTTAAACCTCATGTATATTATTCTTTAGAATGTATGAAGTATTGTGTAACAGATTTATTTTCCCAAGAAAATTCCATTTAAAACCAAAAGTAAAATGTCATTGTATTCCCAGGCACACATAGGCACTGGCTGAGGCAGAAGGCAGGTAAATATCTTCAGATAAAGTGCTAGATTTTTACTTATAATTTCCAATTTAATTCTCACAAATCCATAGAAGATAGGTATTATTATGCATATTTTATAGATGATTAAACTGAGACTTGTGGAATTAAGTCACTTGCTTATGCTCTTACTAACCTACCTGTTCTTCCCACTACGTCATAGACTAACACTGAAGTCCACTAGACTTCAGGCACACAGAAGCTCTGATTGGTTGTAGTAACATGAAAATTGAAATGATGGGGGAAGGATGTAGTTTATGGTTGATCTAAGCCAGAGATTGCAAAAACATGGCACAAATATTCTCCCTTTCCATGCCTTTTTCAAGCTTGGCTAATCACTCACAATCCTTTTACCGCCAAATCCAGATACAGTCTCAAAATCTTCCAGAATGTAGCATGCAGAATAACTCGTTACCAATCACTCGAAGATGACAGAGGAAACCAAAATATTTGCCATCTCTCTTCTAGGTAGCAGTATATGTAACTGAATAAACTTGCACTGCAGCTGATTAAAGATGACAACCTGTTTCCTGAAACAAAAATTGGACATACATCAAGCACATAATGGAATTGATTATCATTTCTCCCATATTATTTCTCATCAACACCTTCAAATGCATTACCTCACTCAGCTTTCAGAAAAGCCCCAAATTTGTATTTAAACCATTTAGTACATATAAAGTTAAAGTAATTCCTTTTTCTTTTTAAATGGAGAGTGCTATTTATTCCAATATAAATAATAAAATTATCTAGCATCCCTGAGGATTTAAGTAGTCAATATAAATGTATTTTCCAAATATCTAAAGTTTATAACTTTAACAGCCAACATTTAATTTTTTGAAAGACACCATTATAAAATGTATTCTACTTCCATAACTTATTTAATAGAATTTACTGAGCATTCTTTGTGTTCTTTGGGATGAATTAAAGTCAATATTATAAATTGCATAGTTCATGCATGTTTATGCACCGCATTATTTCACCTTTACCATTTATCCATTAGCTATCAGGTCTTCCTATTACTATTGTTTCTACCTCTGTCTCCTCTAGAAGACTGTCTCTAACTGGCTTATTAAGAACTGTATTATCTACATTCTGTATTACTGATTCAAAAAGGTTAATTTACAGTTGTTATAGTCAAAGGAGGAAAAAAGCCATGTATTTCAAAGTTCTTAATGGTTTGAATTACCCTCCAAGGAAGCCCAGTAATGGAAAGAGATTGTGAGAGGGCATCAAGGGACACAGAGTTGGCTTCTTGATCCACTACCAACCATCAGAGTGACCTTGAACAAGCCATTTGCCCTCTGGACTTCTGTTTTCTCATATCTAGAAAGTCAGACATTATGTCCTCCAAAGTCCCTTCTAACATATTGGAGCCTGTAGGAAATAAACCCAGGCTACATATTTCTTATTATTCCCATCCAGAGACTCTTACCAAGTCTAAATTTGATCAAATCTGGCTCCATGCACCTAAAACTCTGAAATTCCTCCCTCTCCATGTGTCAGAATGTACCTTGAATAATGTGCTCATCCAGACATAAAAATCTCTATTTTGCTCAAAGATTTCAATAATGAAACATGCATCCTGGAATGCCATTTTCTTGATTGCCTCTGTGCTGCCCCTACTCAACCAGCTCTGTTTGGAATAGAACAAGTGCAGAGAAAATTACAGGCTACAAGACACTTAGATTAAATTTCCCTATGTCTTTCTTTATCTACCCCCAGGCGAAGTGAAGCGATCAGTAATCGATCCCATTGATTCCGTATACATATGTTTTTAATTCTTAAACAAAGAAAAAATAATTAAAAACTCACTTTGTGTACCGGGATACATATACATAGATGTAGCATCAACTAATTCATTTTTTTTTTTTAATTTGATCTGAGGCCAATTGGCATTTACTTCAAATTAAAGAACAGGCTTGCTGAGAAAATTACTGATATAGTCAAACATAATTGCATGGAAAATATTTAACCTAATTAATAAAATAAACCTCAAATATTTTAGCATATTAATTTTAGTTGTAAATAGAACGTTAACAATTAAAGAAGAATTTTATTTATTTCTTAAAATGGCCCTTTATATGAAATAATTTGATTATTCACTACTTTGGATGACTGTTTTTCTTTTTAATGGATAATCCTAGATTTCTTTGTAATAATTTAAATTTTTCATTTCAGCTAATTCAATTGCATAAAATACAGAAAATTTAGAAATTACATATGCAGATTCCATTGGACAGATGTTTATATCAGAGTATTTTCTGCTGGAAAAATTAATAGCCAGGTAGTTTTATTTTTTATTTTTCAAATTTTCAGAATATAAAATAGTGTCTAGTATAGAATGGGTCCATAACAAATATTCATTGAATGAATAAAATGCCTGCAATCATGTACAAGCTTTTAATAATAATTTTAAATTACAAATCCATAAATTTGGTACGATTGCATCAGTTATACTATAGCTGGTAAAGTAAAAGTATTTTTATTGAAAGAGATGAAAAATGAAATAATAGAATTTGCAAAGAGTACTCATGCAGTTATTGTAGAATATGTGAAAACGTGGTATTTAAAAGAGAATATTCTCTGGAATCAAAAAGAACTGAGTTTAAACCCTGATCCCACCAGTTTGTAGCTTTGTGACTTTGATCAAGCAAATTAACCACTCTATGACTTTTTTGGTAATAAATTGATAATAAAAATATTTCCTACCCCATAACATTATTATAAAAATCTTAAAATTAAGAAACCTAGTGGATACCTTTAGTGAAAGAAAAGAAAAAAGGGTTCTATAGAATGTAATTAATATTTTCTTATAGAATTCAAAATTAGTATATTGCAATATTAGTATATTTTGCTCAACACTGTAGGCAAGCTAATAATAGTGGAGAAGAAATAATAATGTATATTGGACATTAAACATATACAGTTAAAACATATACAGTTGATACAAATACACCCATCTCAAAAAAAATATATTTGTTTCTATTTGATACTAAAGTTTTAGAATAAATAGTTAATAAGGTAGACAATGCCAGTTTGATGACTTCAGATACAAGTAAATTCTGATTAAAGCATCCATATTTACAGTTCTTTCTATTTTTTATTTCTTTTAATTTTTAAAAAATTTTCTGTGTTTCATATATGGTTTTTCCTATGACTAGCTATAACTATCTCTTCCACTGGTTTAAACTCCATGACAGTGTTTGCTGGTACAGTCCTTGTATCAACCAGAGTAACTAGCACATCCAGGTACACAAGAAAGATCTGTCAAATAGATGGCAGGGAAGAAGATAATCTTACACATTCACAGGTACATCATTCATAAAAACCCAAATAGTGTTTCCATGTAAGCATATACATTAAATGTTAGTGTCTTTTTAGTGGCTTTTGATGTTAATTAGAAAAACATGGGTTTAGGAAGTATCCCCATATAACCAACTTGAGCTAATTTGACAAAAGAAAGTAAGTAGTCCCAGTAGAAACATCTTAATGGTCCTTTCCATTCAACATTGTCTATTCATTTGTGAACACATCCTATGTGTCCATATGGAATCTAAGTTCTTCTTGGGGAAATCTTCCCCACCTTTTGTTACCTAAGTCTGTCCAGCCATTTAGAATGGCAATCTGGTTTCTGGTTGTTTTCCCTGGCTTTGATCCCGCAATATTTTGAGAAGGAGTTTCCAGGATTTACCTTCTGGCTTCTAATACTAAAATCCAGATAAAGGCATCTTTACTAAACACTGCAACCCAGGAAATAAGTGCCATACCTCCCTCCCATTTGTGCTCTGCGGTTAAAGCATTATGACTCTGGACACTTCTTTTAATCTCCCTGGGCTTCAATTTCCTTATCTGAAAGTAGTTACAATAAATAACTATCTTACCTAACTCAAATTAGTGTGGGAGCAAACGAGATGAGACATATAAAAACATTTTGTAAACCATCAATTATCCTACCAACATCGAATGATATTATTGACAATTTTTTAAAATCCTGCATGTTTCAAATTGTATATAGGAACAAATGAGAGAGAAAAGTTGCAGAGAATTACTGACTTCGTACCTTCTAAAACTGCAATGCAAGGCATCTCATTTAACATTCACAACAACACTATAAAGTAGTCATTCTCCTCCTTTAATTAACTATGGGAGAACTCAGCTTCAGAAAGTTTAAGGTGCAAGACCATATAGCTAATTATCAGTGTCACACTGAACATTGGAAGGTTCATATGAATCTCTTTGATGTGAAAGTAAGAAACAAAGAGAACTAGAACTATCAGCCAAGATCTGAGGGGACAGAATTCTAAGAAGTAGGTAGGGTTGTGGCAAGCACAGAAAGAAAAATTGGGGTGATTCCTCAGGGCCTGCAGAAAAGAAATAAGGAAGTTAGGAGCACTAGCTCAGGATCTAAAGGGGACTGCACCCAGATCTTAGTACCTGCTAGTTGGCAACCAATTGATACCTAAGTTATACCTGTCTCTAAACACCTTGATCTTTAATATTAGAATTTTTGCCTTTATGGCATGGAAAATTGAGCAACTTTCCTCTAGATTTGGTCAGTCTAGGAAATCATTGTAGATATTCAGGCCAAAATGTCTGGGCTTTTTCCTGATATTTAACATGAATGTTCTGGATAATTGCACTAATTCATTATTTAGTTCTAACACAGACGGCCACTAGTGTATGGGAACAGTTTGTACATGAATATCAAAAAAGCGTAAAGTGTATAGTCCTGCCAAGAGAGTGGAGTTTTGGAAAGCAAGCCTCTTCCCATGGTAAAACTGAGATTTCAACTTGAAGTGACACAGAAGCAATTTAAAGAGTAGGTATAGAGGGTAAGCGATTTTCCCAATGTGAAAGCTGAATAAAAAATGCATTTTACAGAGGAAATTTTTGACAGAAACTTGAGTTTAATCAAAAGTAATTAGTAAATGAAGAGCTTACCTTTCTTTAGAGAGAATTTGGCAAAAGAATGTGTTTTCAACTCAACCTTAACAACGGTAAGAGAAAAGGTGATGTATTGTTTCCAAACAAAACTTTAAATCTTAACACAAAACACCTTTATTGTTTTTGGTCCAGCTAGTAAATTTCACAGTAGTCAGATCTAGACCATTATCATGAGTCAATAAATAATAATGTCATCTGGAAACGCTCCAAAGACCAGGAGAGCAACAGAAGCCTTTAAGGAAACCAGGAATCCATAGACCCACTTCAAATTCTGTGAGGTACCATTGAATCAGCAAGAGCAGTGGGGTGATAAAATAATTATGTTGTCCACAGCTATATTGTCCAGATCTGGGTTATTTTCCAACTTTTCTTCTTATGAGGCAAATCAAAATAGAAAATTGATTTCCAATGAATGGACTGATTTATAGACTGTAACTGTTTTACTTGTAGTAAATTTTTGCCTAACTCTGTGCTTTTCAAAAGGTATACTATTAAGTTAATCTCTAACCTTACCCAAAACCCAGGAAAGGAAAGAAATACTGACTAGAGTTATGCATTCAAATAAAGATCTTGTCTTAATTCTTATACACACACCAATATATAGCTGGCATCCTGAAGTGTGTTTCCCCATCCCCATGTGGTATGCCTCCAAGCTGGTGTTCCAGCTGTGCTTTCAGCAAACCATTCCAAACCTCCATCATGCTGACAACTTCTGGGTGGTGCAGTATGTGATGTCATGAGCACATCTCATGGTCATGAGTCCACTCCTGAGCCTGTTTTTTTTAAAGGGGGCCTCCTGGTCCAATGCAATGTTGGGTGGGATCCTATGCTGGTGGATTAAACATCCTGTAAGTCCTCAGTTAGTGGTCCAGGAAAGATAACTCCACACCTGAATGTGTGCCTGTCCCTGTGAGAACAAATCACAAACTCTTCCAGGATGAAAGGCTCCTCTGTAGTCAACTTGTCATCAGTGGTCAATTGGTCTCCTCAATGAATGTTGCCATAGTGGGCATTGAGAAGGTTCTTTGTTGCTGGCAAGTTGGATATTCAGCAATGGCAGCAGCTAGATCAGCCTTAGTAACTGGGAGTACGTGCTGTTGGGTCCAGGTGTAGCCTCCATCTCTGCTATCTCGGCCACCTCTCTCGTGAGCCCATCATGCCAGCACTGGGGTGGCCAATGACAGAAGCTGGCAAACACCAATCAGGCAGGTGATTTTGTCTACTTGGTTGTTTACTGCCTCTTCAAAGAAGGATGTTCTCTGGTGGGTGTAACATGTACGAAGATCTCCATACTTTGTGCCCACTCCCATACGTTAATCCACATACCTTTACCCCCAGACCTCCTTGGCCCTAATCTTCCCTTATTTTACCTTCCAGATCCCTAATCAGAGGTCTATATATCTCCTAATCTCCAACCATTTCTCTTTCCCCATGAAGTGGTTCATTCACCTTGAGGATTTTTCCTTACCACCATCTTTCAAGACCACCCCTGAGGCCTTAGTGCTGCTGCCATCAATTTTCAGCTTGTACCCACCTACCAAGCTAGCCCATCTGTAAAATTAAGCTCGGGCTTTTTATTCCTGATTCAGATGATCACCCAGGACTCCCTATATGTCCCTGTATGACCATAGGCACAAGCTGAAGAAGGGACACTGGTGCAACCGTGATGGATGATGTCTGGGCTACCTGCTCATGCAGTTTGCTTGTAACCTAACAGAGTTTGTGCCTCTTCCTTCATGGTAGGAGGAGAAAAATGCACTAACTTACCTTGTATTTCAGAGGGGATATCCTGGCAAGACCCCTCGCCGTAGATCTCTAAATGTTTTTCAGATATGGATGGTCCCTGAATCTTTACAATATTTATCTCCCACTCTCTGGATCTCATGTGTCTCATCAAGGTTTCCAGTGTGGCTACCTTTTGCTTATCTCACTAATCAACATAAAGTCATCAGTGTAATGAATGAATATGATGATCTGCAGGATGCCAAGATGCTCCAAATATGTTTGGACTACATTATGACAGAGGGCAGAAGATAGCCCTGAGGCAAAAGTGTAAAGGTATATTGTTCATTCTACATGAAAACAAATTTTTTTCTGATTATGATTTAACAAATAAAATAGCATGTGTTTGCCCAGATCAATGGCTACATACCACTATCCAATGTCATATTAATCTATTCTAACAAAGACATATCTGGTATGAGGACTGTGATCAGGGCTGTAACTTGGTTGATCTTGATGTAGTCCGCAGTTAACCTGTAGGATCCATTCATTTTTGCAGGGGCCAAACAAGTGAATTAAATAGATGTGATGGAATGTACACCACGCCTACATCCTTTAGGTACGGAGGTAACAAACTTTTTTTACAAAGACTCAAATGGTAAATATTTTAGACTTTGAGGAGCACATATGGTCTCTATGTCATATTTTAATTATTTTAAGGATCCTTTTAAAATGTAAAAACCATTCTTATCTTACAGGCTGTACAAAAACTCACCATGCACCAGGTTTTACCCGTGGTGTGCGGTTTTCCAGCCCCTGCTTCAGATCCTTAAGGTAACACTAGTCTCGGCCATCCCTCCACCCTGGGATGTGATATAGTTCTTGATTTACTGGTTGATTTACTGGGAGGGTAATTTCAGAGGTTTTCTCTTTGTCTTCCCACTATGATACATCGTATCCCTCAGACGAAGACCCAATACGGGGGTCTTGCCCATTGCCAAGCATGCGAATCCCAGTTATACATTTGAGGACTGGGGAAATGGTCATTGGGTGGGTCTTCGGGCCCAACGGACCTTGTCCAGGATTCCACTTATTGTCTGATCCCTATAATTTATTAGCCTTGTATATTATTTGATTTTTTATGCTATCATTGTGTATAACTTTGATAAAAATTTAAAAATTAATTAAGGAAAAATTCAATTGGGTCTGTCAGTCAATATTTGGCAAACTAGAAGTTAATGAGCAAAAATGTCTTTTTACTCCAATGACATGGAATTTCTGGGTAGGGTGTATAAAACGTATTTTGTAAAATCAGAGCCATTGTCAAAAAGCAAAAGAGAGAGAAATCTACAGGTGCCAGAAATGCAAGCTTAGGTAACTGGAGTCCAAACAAGTCTAGGACCTAGATGTAAATATTAGGTATTGGTGGATGCTATTTTAATGACTCCCTGGACATAGGAGATGGGGCCTCAGGGCTGTGTACTTTGGAACTTAACTCTCAGTTAAGCTGGGAGCCTCATAGAAGTGTCCTCTTCATGAAAAGAAATAGAACCACTGTGGCCTCCAAACTCTGCCTTGTTAAGTAGGATGCACTACAGGAGCTTGTCATTTGCCAATGCTCTAGGTGGAAAAAGAGTTGCTGGCAAGAGGCTGGAAACCTAATATGGCTCCACACTTGGATGATAGGTCCAAACTTATACCAACCACGTGAGTCTAGAACCTCTAAATTTAGATTTATAAGAAACCTGGTTCAGAGCCAGTTAAGAACCCAGGCAAATGCAAAACCACTCTGTCAAGATTCTTCCACAGCCTAAGGCATACAAGATTCCCAGAGAAGGAAATTCCCATACATGTTGAGCTCACAATGAAAACAAAAATCAAGCCATAAAAACAAATGAACCCCCAAGAGGGAGAATTATCAAGCATAACAAACAAGAGAATCATCATCATCCCCAAATCTGGAAATATTAGAATATTTAAATCCTGTAAAATAAGGTTGTTTATGATGCATTTTACACAATGGGAGAAAGACATAAGACAAAAAACAAGAGTATAGGGGGCCAGCCCAGTGGCGCAAGCAGTTGAGTGTGCACTCTCCGCTGCAGAGGCCCAGGGTTCGCGGGTTCAGATCCCAGGCGTGCACGAACGCACCACTTGTCAGGCCATGCTGTGGTGGCATCCCATATAAAGTGGAGGATGCTGAGCATGGATGTTAGCCCAGGGCCGGTCTTCCTCAGCAAAAAGAGGAGGATTGGCAGATGTTGGCTCAGGGCTGATCTTCCTCATAAAAAAAAAAGAAAAACAAGAGTATAAAAGCTGGTGATGGCATTAGAGAATTAAATCTCCATGTATCATTGCAGAAAGTTAATAGACAATATCTAAAGTTAATATATATGTATTATACATATTGACTAGAAAACCTAGAAACAGAAACAGGTAAAAGTGATTGCCTGTGAGAAGTAGGACAGGGAAAATATAGGGAAAGGGCAAGAAATAATGTGTTTTTGTTATTATATGCTCTTCTGTACTACATAATGTTTATTGTTTTAATAAAAAATAATTAGGAACTGTGTGAAGCGGGGGGAGAGAGAAAATGTAAAGGTCGCGGTCATAAATTTAGGATGTGTGTGTAAATTCAATGTAATCCTGTGATTAGTGGACTGCATGGAATGCATGGTTTAAAAAATACTAAAAACTTATCATGAAAAGCAAAAGTCCCTTGCCCCGTCAATTGGGGCAACTACATAGCAGACCCCAAGAATCTAGGACTATGTTTTCTCCCATTTCTCTCCTATGGGCAGAGCTCAGAAACAACTTAAAGAGAGTGTGGACATCACACTCAAAGTCTCTCTTGGAAAATGTTATATTAAAAAAGGATCTTAAGTTGTCATCATGTTGGACATCTTATACTTATGGTTTTATTTTGAAATACATTTGGAAAGAGCTTCCAATCTTTTCAGTGTTTTCAGTCTCTAAAAGTCTTATTATGAGCCTAGCTCTATTGTGAGTTACAGCAAAAAGCCATGAAACAGGGTGGTGGGAATGATAAAGAAAAGGAAGACATTCATCCATGAAACACTGGGAAGAAGGATCAAAATGACTGTGTAATTTAAAACGAAGAAAAGGAAGGAGATATAATTCATGGAGGAGATAGAGTTTGACTTGAGAAAAAGTAAAGAAAGGAAGGGAAAGTCCTCACATCAGATGATCTTAATCGGGGAAAGGGGAGGAGAAGCTGAGAGTAAGATAAATAGAGACAAGAGTTGGTAAACTTTAAAGATTTGGAACAACTGTGAAAGATAAAATACCATGGGTATTTTTACCACATGGATTAAATAAATTAGATTTTTGGGCTGGTGTGCTTAACAAACCATTTATAACACTACATTTCTATAACAGTGTAATCTGAGTTTCAAAATCCACATTTTCTGGTTCTGACTCTGATACTGACTTCTTTGGTATCTGAAGAAAGCTTCTCATCATGGGAGTTCCTCTCTAGTTGAATACACGTTATTCTCAAACTCACATGGAACATTTACCAAGATAGACCATATTCTGGGCCATGAAACACACTTCAACAAATTTCAAAGAATAGAGACAGAGATTGGATTGGTGGTTACCAGAGGGGAAGGGGGGAGGGAGGAAGGCGAAAGGGATAATTCGGCACATGTGTGTGGTGATGGCTTGTAATTAGTATTTGGGTGGTGAACATGATGTAATCTATGCAGAAATAGAAGTATAATGATGTACACCTGAAATTTATACAATGTTATAAACCAATGTTACTGCAATAAATAAGAAATTAAATAAATAAATAAAATAAAATAAATTACTATGTTAAGTGCAATGAACTAAAAAAAAAAAAAACACACAAAATATGCTTTCAGACCACAATGAAATTAAACTAGAAATCAATAATAGAATGATAGCTGCAAAATCCCAAATTATTTGGAGATTAAACAACACACTTCTAAATAACACATGGGTCAAAGAAGTCTTGTGAGAAATTAAAAGATATTTTGAGCTATATGAAAATAAAAATACAACTTATCAAAATTTGTGGGATGCAGTGAGCAGTGCTTAGAGGGAAATTAATAGCATCGAATACACATATTATAAAAGAACAAAATTTCAAATCAATCATCTAAGCTTCTATCTTAGGAAACTAGGAAAAGAAGAACAAATTAAATCCAATGTAAGCAGAAGAAAAGAAATAACAAAAATTAGAGCAGATAATGAAATTTAAAACAGGAAACCAAGAAAGAAAATGAGTGAAACCAAAAGCTAGTTCTTTGAAAAAGATAAATAAAATTGATAAGCTTCTACCCAAGCTAACTAAGGGGGAAAAAAAAAGAGAGACAACACAAATTACTAATATTAGAAATTAAAGTGGAGATATTACTAAAGATCCCATGAACATTAAAAGGATAATAAAAGAGTGCTATGAACAACTCTATGCCCACAAATTTGGTAACCTAGATGAAATGGTCCAATTCTTGAAATACACAATCTGCCAAAACTCACACAAGACGTTAGACTGACTTTAAGACTTAGTATAAAGCTACAGTAATCAAGATGAAAGAACAGACAAACAGATAAATGGGACAGAATAGAGACCCCAGAAATAGACCCATATAAATAATATTCAATCAGAATACACAAAGAACTCTTAAAACTCAACAATAATAAAACAACGTAATTAAAAAAATCAGCCAAAAACCTTAACAGATACCTCACCAAAAATATATACAGGTGACCAATAAGCATAAGAAAAGATGTTCCACATCATATGTCATCAGAGAAATGCAAAGTAAAACAACAATGAGATACCACTACAGACTTATTAGAATTGCCAAAATTGGGAACACTGCCAACACAAAATGCTAGTGAGGATATGAAGCAAAAGGAACTCTCATTCATTGCTGATGAGAGTACAAAATGCTACAGCCACTTTGGAAGACAGTTTAGTGGTTTCTTACAAAACTAAACATACTCTTACCATACAGTCAGCAATCACGCTCCTTGGTATTTACCAAAAGGAGTTGAAAACATATGTCTGCGCAAAAACCTGCACATAGATGTTCATACCAGCTCTATTCATATTTGCCAAAACTTGGACGCAATCAAGATGAAATATAGTTTGAAATCAGAGAGTGTGATGCCTCCAGCTTTGTTCTTCTTTCTCAAGATTGCTTTGGCTATTTGCAATCTTTCATGGTTCCATACAAATTTTAGGATCATTTGTTCTATTTCTGGGAAAAATGCCATTAAAATTTGGTATGATTGCATTGAATCTGTAGATTGTTTTGGGCAGTATGGATATTTTAATAATGTTAATTCTTCCAATCCATGAGTATGGAATATCTTTCCATTTATTTGTGTTGTCTTCAATTTCTTTCATCAATGTCTTATAGTTTTCAGAGTACAGATCTTTCACCTCCTTGCTTAAATTTATTCCTATTTTATTGTTTTTGATGCAATTGTAAATGGGATTGTTTACTTAATTTCATTTTCTGATAGTTCATTATTAGTGTATAAAAATGCAACAGATTTCTGCATATTGAATCTATATTCTGCAATTTTACTGAAATCATTGATTAGTTCTAAGAGTATTTTGGCGGAATCTTACGGTTTTCTATATATAATATGTCATATGCAAATAGTGACAGTTTTACTTCTTCCTTTTCAATTTGGATGCAGTTTATTTCTTTTTCTTGCCTAACTACTCTGGCTAGGACTTCCAAAACTATGTTGAATGAAAGTGGTGAGAGTGGGCATCCTTGTCTTGTTCCTGATCTTAGAGGAAAAGCTTTCATCATTTCACCATTGAGTATGATGTTAGCTTTGGACTTGTCATATATGGCCTTTATTATGTTGAGGTACATTACCTCTATACCCATTTTGTTGAGAGTTTTTATCAAAAATGCATGCTGAATTTTGTCAAATGCTTTTTCTGCATCTATTGAGATGATCATATGATTTTTATCCTTCATTTTGTTAATGTGGTGTATCACATTCATTGATTTGCAAATGTTGAACTGTTCTTGCATCCCTGAAATAAATCCCAGCTGATCATGGTGTATAATCCTTTTAAAGTATCTTTTAATTCAGCTTGCCAATATTTTGTTGAGGATTTTTGCATCTATTCTTATCACAGGTATTGGCCTGTAATTTTCTTTTCTTGTGGTGTCCTTGTCTGGTTTTGGTATCAGGGTAATGCTGGCTCATAAAGTGAGTTTGAAAGTGTTCCCTCCTCTTCTATTTTTCAGAAGGTTTTAAGAAAGATTAGTTCTAATTCTTCTTTGAATGTTTGGTAGAATTCTCCAGTGAAGCCCTCTGGTCCTGGACTTTTGTTTGTTGGGAGGTGTTTGATAACTGAGTCAATCTCCTTACTACTAATCGGTTGTGTTCAGATTTTCTATTTCTTCATGATTCAGTCTTGGAAGATTGTATGTTTCTAGGAATTTATCCATTTCCTATAGGTCATCAAATTTGTTGGCATATAATTAGTAGTCTCCTACAATCCTTTGTATTTCTGTGGTATCAGTTGTAACATTTCTTCTTTTATTTCTCACTTTATTTATTTGAGTCCTCTATCTTTTTTTCTTGGTAAGTCTAGCTAAAGTTTTGTCAATTTTGTGTATCTTTTCAGAAAGAACTATCTCTTGGTTTCACTGATCTTTTCTATTGTGTTTTTAGTCCCTATTTCATTTATTTCTACTCTAATCTTTGTTATTTTCTTCCTTCTACTAACTTTGGACTTTGTTGTTCTTTTCCTAGTTCCTTGAGGTGTAACCCTAGGTTATTCATTTGAGATTTTTCTTGCTTCTTGAGGTAGGCATTTATTGCTATGAACTTCCCTCTTAGAACTGCTTTTGCTGCAACCCATAAGTTTTGGTATGTTGTATTTCCATTTTCATTTGTCTCAAGGTATTTTTTGATTTCTCTTTTGATTTCTTCATTGACCCATTGTTTCTTCACTAGCATGTTGCTTAATCTCCATTTATTTGTGAATTTTCATTTTCTTCTTGTAATTGGTTTCTAGTTTCACGCCATTGTGATCAGAAAAGATGCTTGTAATGATTTTAATCTGCTTAAATTTGTTAAGAATTGTTTTGTGATCTAACATATGATCTATCCTGGAGAATGTTCCATGTGCACTTGAGAAGAATGTGTGTATTCTGTTTTTTCGGATGGAATGTTCTGTATATATCTGTTTATTCCATCTGGTCTAATGTGTCATTTAAGGCCAATGTTTCCTTATTAATATTCCTCTCTGGATGATCTATCAATTGATGTAAGTGGGGTATTAAAATCTCCTATTATTATTGTATTGCTGTCAATGTCTCTCTTTAGGTCTATTGATATTTGCTTTGTATATTTAGGTGCTTCCATGTTGGGTACATAAATATTTACAAATCTTATGTCTTCTTGTTGGATTGACCCTTTATCATTATGTAATGCCCTTATTTGTCTCTTATTACAGTCTTTGCTTTAAAGTCTATTTTATCTGATATAAGTATAGCTACCTCAACTTTCTTTTGGTTTTCATTTGTATGGAATGTCTGTTTCCATCCTTTCACTTTCAGTCTGTGTGTCCTTATGTCTGAAGTGAGTCTTTTGTAGGCAGCACATAGATGGGTATTGATTTTTTATTCATTCAGCCACTCTAAGTCTTTTGATTGGAAAACTTAGTCCATTTACATTTAAAGTAATTATTGACAGTTATGCACTTATTCCCATTTTGATAATTGTTTTCCAGTTGTTTTGTAGTTCCTTCATTCCTTTCTTCTTCTCTTGCTCTCTTCTTTTGCAGTTTGATGACTTTCTTTAGTGGTATGCTTAGATTCCCTTCTCCTTATCTTTTGTTCATCTCCTATAGGTTTTTGCTTTGTGCTTACCATGAGGCTTACATATAAACTACATTTATAACATTCTGTTTTAAGTTGATAATTTATGTTTGAATACATTCTAAAGCCCTACATTTTCACTCTCCTTTCCCCTGTTTTATGTTTTTGATGTCATATTTTATGTCTTTTTAGCTTGTGTATCCCTTAACTAATGATTGTAGTTACAGTTATTTTTTTCTTTTGTCTTTTAACCTTCATACTAGCTTTATAAGTGATTAATCCACTACCTTTACTATATGTTTACCTTTCCAGTGAGATTATTCTTTCAAATGTTTTCTTGTTACCAATAGCACCCTTTCTTTTTAGCTTAAAGAAGTCCCTTTAACATTTCTTGTAAGGCTGGTTTAGTGGTGATGAACTCCTTTAGCTTTTGCTTGCATGAAATCTCTTTATGTCTCCTTCAATTCTGAATGATAACTTTGCCAGGTAGAGTATTCTTAGTTGGAAGTTTTTTCTTTCAGCACTTTGAATATGTCATGCCACTCCCTTCTGGCCTGCAAAGTTTCTGCTGAAAAATTTGCTGGTAGTCTTATGGGGATTCCTTTGTATGTAACAAGTTGTTTTTCTTTTGCTGCTTTTCAGATTCTCTCCTTGTCTTAACTTTTGACATTTTAATTATAATGCGTCTTGGTGTGGGTCTCTTTGGGTTCATCTTATTTGGAACTCTCTGGGCTTCCTGGATCTGGATGTCTGTTTCCTTCTCCAAGTTAGGGAAGTTTTCAGTAGTTATTTCTTCAAAAAATTTTCTGCCCCTTTCTTTCTCTCTTCTCCTTTTGGGACACAAATTGATACCAAATCTTTTAATCTCAAGTTTCTGTGCCTAATGCACAATAAGCCAGTCACTAAGACATCAGTGCTTGGAGATGGAGAAACTTTTATTCAAATTGGCCAAAATGAGAAGGCGGGAGGATAGATTTTCTTAAATCTGCCTTAACAAAATAAGATAGCAGGAGGTTTTATAGAGGTAAGAGGCTTAGGAGGAGGGGTTTCAGAGAAACAAAGGGGTAAATCTGTGTTTCTTTCACTGCAGGTAAGCCCTTGGGCAGTCAGATTTCTGGGCATCAACTGCAGCTTGGGGCTGGTTATCTGGTGATCGTAACTTCCTTGAAGACATTCTTTTTCTTCTGCAAAACAAGCTCATAAATCCTTGTAACTCTTGAGTCATCCCTCAGGTTAAACAGGAAAACAGCAAATTAACAAGAATAACTACTTTTCATTTTTTTCTGTGTTAAGAACAACATTGAAGGCTAATCATGTTCTAATTGAATATTTACTGTAACCTTCAAGTACCCAGCTCCACTATAATGTGAATATTAGTCTGCTTGATGTTGCCTCTTTTTTTCATTCTTCTTTCTTTTTGCTGCTCTGATTGGGTGAGTTCCTCTGCCCTGTGTTTGAGTTCACTGATCTTTTCTTCTGCTTCACTGCTGTTGAACCTCACTAGTGTATTTTTTGGTTCAGTTATTGTATTATTCAGCTCTATGACTTCTGTTTGGTACTTTCTTATATTTTCTATCTCTTTGTTGAAGTTCTCATTATGTTCATCTCTTCTCCTGAGTTTGGTGAGCATCTTTATGACCTTCACTTTGAACTCTTTATGAGATAAATTACTTATCTTCATTTCCTTAAATTTTTTTCTGAGGTTTTTTTCTTGTTCTTTCATTTGGAACATATTCCTTTGTTTCTTCATTTTTCTTGACTCTCTGTTTTGGTTTTTATGCATTAGATGAAAAAGCCACCTCTCCCAGTCTTGAAACATTGGCCTTGTGTAGAAGATGAACCTTATTGTTCTACCCTGCCCTAGCTCTTGGTTGTCTCCCAAACCTTTGTGATTGTCCAAGCAGCCTATTTTAATTTTAATATCTCCCAGTAGTTGAGAGCATGCCAAGACCAGTCAGTCTTCCAAACAAAAGAATCTCAGTCAGCACCTAGATTCAAACCTAGGTTAACTGGAAGTCAAACCCTTAGGCAGCAGCTTTTAAAGAATGCAAATATATACAGTCCTGTGGGACCACAACCATAAGCCCCATTGGCTGCCAGTGCCAGGCAATCTGGAGATGTCCCCTGGACAGCAGTCACAAAGCTCAGGCCTCCAGATGAGTGTATAAGATCCTCTCTGGGAGATACCAGTGAGCTGTAGCAAGCCAGAGGGAGAGCACAAAGATGGCATCCCTTAGCTTATGCTCCCTAAGATCACTTCTGTAGCTTCTAGATGTGTGCCAAACCTGAAGCCTACCCCCTAAAGCCAAAGCTCCAGGACAAGTAAGTAGGCCTTTTCACAGAAAGGCTGGGATGTGTTTAGTTGGCTGTCTGTGCAGTGCCCTGGTGTGGTAAGTTGCCAAGAACTGTCTCTCTGATTGTTACAGTCCCATGGGACCCAGGAATGAAAATCCCCCTGGCCACCAGAGCCAGGCAATCAAAGGGTGTCCCCTGGGAAGCAGCCACAAAAACCAGGGCACTAACATAAAAACTGGGGCACCATGGGGCTGGCCCAGTGGCGTAGTGGTTAAGTTTCCACACTCTGCTTTGGTGGCCCAGGGTGTGCGGGTTCGGATCCCAGGCATGGACCTACACACCACTCCTCAAGCCATACTGTGGTGTCATCCCACATACAAAATAGAGGAAGATTGGCAATAGATGTCAGCTCAGGGCCAATCTTCCTCATCAAAAAAAAAAAAAAACTGAGGTAACAGACACATATAAGAGCTCCCTTATGTTGGTACTCTGGATTGTGACAGAGGAAAAGCACAAAGACAGCAACCACCCTCTGAGGTCTCAGGAAAGGTTTACAGTCAGCCCTTAGATGTTTAATTAGAAGCCTGCCCCTCAGGCTGCAGCTATGATGATAAGTTAATAGGCCTCTTTCACAGAAAGACTGAGGTCCTGAGTCTGTTGCCTCTTGCTGTGCCCTAGGGGTGGTAGCTGTTTAAGAACACTTTCTCCATTGATTACAGTCCTGTGGGACCCACAAGAATAAGCCTCACTGGCCACCAGAGCCAGGAGATGTAGAGGTGTTCCCTGGCAGCAGCCACAAAAATCAGAGCACCAGACAGGGTATAAGCTCCCTTCTGGAACATACCTGCAAGCTGGAGTGAGGCAGAGGGAAAGTGCAAAGATTGCATCAACCAGCCCCCGTTCCCTGAGAGCACCTCCGTAGACCCCTAGAAGTGTGCGAAACCAAAAGCCTGCCCCTCAGGCCAAAGGTCTTGGACAAGCAAATGGGCCTCTTTCTCAGAAAGACAGGGCTGTGTTTCAGTCTGTTGCCTCTGCAGTGCCCTGGGGATGGTAGTCTCCCAAGACCTGTCTCTCCGAGTGTTACAGTCCCATGGGACCCAAGAACAGAAGCCCTCCTGGCCTCCAGAGCTAGGCAATCAAAGGGCATTCCCTAGGTGGCAGCTGTAAAAACTGGGTCACAAGATATAAAAACCAGGGTACCAGACATGAGAACCTCCCCTCCAGGAGATACTGGTGCTCTGGAGTGTAGCAGAGGGAGAACGTGAAGATGGTGCCTGCTGGCTGGAGCGAGGCAAAGTGGGAGTGCAAAGATGGCACCACCAAATAAAGAAGAGAAAAAAAAAAAGTGGGGCCCATGGCTTTAGCAAGGCAGAAGAAGATCAAGAAGATGGCCTGGAAGAGGCCACCAGCCTCCATCCCTGGAGCATACTCCAGAAGGTCATTGCCTCTCAGACCAGTGCTTTAAAATTAGCAAATGAGTCATTTTCACGTAAAGTCTGGGCGCTTTTCAAAGAGCTACTTCCGTGCTGGGCCCTGGGGCAGGTGAGTCTGCGTGTGAGCCCTTTAAGAGCCATCTCACAGTTCGCCACAGCCCAGCAGGTCTTGTGGGCACAATCCCCATCAGTCTTCAAAGCCAAATGGAGCTTGTCTCTCAGGTGCAGGTCTTAAAAGTTGGGGTGCCTGATGTGGGGTGTGAACCCTTCACTCATCGGGGAGAAGCTCTGGGTTTTGAGTTCCCTACTGATTGCGGGCACCATGCCAGGGGTGGGGTTTATGGTGGGATTATCTCAATCTTTCCTACCCACTTCGACGTAGTTTCCCTCTCCTTTGCCCCATGTGAAGGGGTCACTCCACCAGCTTTTAGGTTTTTTTCAGAGGAAATTACTCCATATATAGCTGTAGATCCAGTGTGTCCAGAGGAGGAGGTGAGTTTGGTTGTAGGAGGATGTGGACTTCTTACGTCACCATCTTGAACCGGAATCAGAACTTACTTATCTTAATCCCTTCCCCGATATAGCAGGTGCCCCATTATTGCTGATCCCACTATACCCTTTCCAGGCCCTAACGTGGGTCACAGAACAATAATTAACTTAGAAAATCTCAACTGTGAGAGAGATTTTAGTGATGAAAAGACAGAAAGTGATCAGGCGCTTCTTCATTTATGCAAGAGATGATTCTTAGTCTGCATGCCAGCAGTACCGTGTCTCGGCATCTGCTGGCACATACCTGGCTTTCTAGACTGAATGCCATTGATATTATACAACCCCTAACTGTGTCATTTGATAAAGGGATCTTGCCAACTGCATTTCTGCTTTCTCTCCAAGCATAGAAGTTGCCATTAACTTTGTGGCACGTTTTAAACTTTTCTCAAAAATGGTATCCTTTATACCTGATTTCGCCATGGTAAATGCAGCTATGGCTACTTGGAAGTTTTGGGCTCATCACTATCTTTAGCAACAAAATTCATATGTTTCATAGTGCAAATCATTGATTTGTATTTGTTTTGGACCCATTCTATCTTGGTTTATAATTATGCAAAAGCTTCCAAGGCTTTATTCCTCCATTTGACAAAAATTTATAACAACACTCAGGGAACAAGGGACAAAAGGACCACTGATGCAACAATCTAAACCCAGTTTTAGATATTTATGATACATCTTATTTACATTTTTATTTTTTCTCATGCAAAACAAGAACACTTGCAGGTTTTCTTGCTTCAGCCCATAAATATTCATATTCAATATTGATATCAAAATTTGTTTACTATTTGTTTAAAAGTTATTATTAATAATGAGATTCACTTTACTATTTTTATCATTACTTTTACACCTTAATGAACAGCTTTTGAGCCAGCAATTCAGTTTTGTGAATAAGGACTATTACAAAAACAATAGTGACAACAAAATATATGCAAATATAACTAATAAAAATGATTACATTACATGAAAATATTAGGCAAGATAAAGTGACCAATACAATCTTTATAATAGATGGGCAGGTTCAAAATGAAATGATTAAGACTATTACAGAATTTCTGTGAAAATCCCAATTCTCATATTTCAAATATGGGCAATATATATGACTAAAATTATATAATCACCATTTGCTCTAAACCTACCCAATTTCCCACAGAACACATGATGCATAAATCACAATCAGGGACTCCAGCGGTATCCAGACCACACTTTGAGCAACACAGTACCCAGAGAAGAGAGGAACAGGATGATAAAATACATCAAAACATCTATGAAAAGGAATCTCTACTGTTGAATTTATAAAGGTGTTTATAGTAGCGACAGTAATGTCACTAAAGAATTCTGTAATTCAAAAGTTCGCATTCATCTAAGAAACCCAAATTCAGACCCCATTCTGTGCCAGACAGTGGGATTGGAGGTGAATGAATAGCATTATGACCTAATAAGACAGCAAGTACAGAAATGAATGTTTGAATATACTTCCATGGAAATTATGGTTTGGAAGTTGGATCTTATTTTGAAATCAAACCAAGTAGAGATCATTTAGTGCTTATGATTTTAGGAATCAAAAATCTTCAGAACTTTAAAGGACACTTGGAGATCATCTAGTAAAAACTCTCTGAGACTGTTTTATATCTACTTACTTATGCTCTTCTTGCATAACTCAAAATTGATAATGAAAATACCTCCTGAGGCAGCCTAGTGGAGTTTTAGACAAGGCTAATTTTCAGGAAATAAAAAAATATACCCATGTCACCCAATATAAATATAAAGTATTTCTTTATATAAAGATAAATATCAGTCTCCACTTCTAAAATGTCTTCTCTTTGATCACACATCAACTCTCCAAGTGCATTGCAGGATACATCTGTCCTACCTTCTACACAGAAGCCCTTGAAATGTTTAAAAACAATGACCATGTCTACCTTTAGTCTTTCCACCTACAGGCTAGTCATAGTTTCTAAGCCTTCTCTCATATAGACCCTGTCTTCCAAATAAACTCTAATCTGTGAATATCCCACTTAAACCATGGTATGGGAAGTGAGCACCAGATCCAGGTGTGGTCTTCACTATGCTTAGTAAAGTGGGAACATCATTGGCTTTTTTCTGGACCAAAAATCTTTTCATTAATCTGCTTTGTATTGCATTGTTCTGGAGCAGCCACATCATATTGGTGCCTCTTATTGAGTTTTCAGCTAACTATAATCTTTTTCACATATGTGGCTAATAAGCCACAACTTCTCCATCCTAGACTTGTCCAGTGGTGTTTTTGGACATACTTGTTTCTTCTTCTGCATGAATGTAAAAGAGTATAGATTTCCTCCTTAAATTTCATTCTAATAGTTTCACCCCATCCTTCTATCCTCACAAGATATATCAGGATCCTGATTCTGGCATTGCATCACAAATTTCATGTCTTCTGCAAATTTGATAAAAGACCAATTCTTATACTATACAATTGACTAATAAAAAAAGCAATGAACACGATATGGAAAATATGCCACAGTGATATTATAAAAAATATAATGAATATGACAGTGCTAAGGAAATGTCTATTAAAACCTTCCTCCCAGTTTTAACATAAATTTATCAGCATTTTTCCAGAGCAGCTATTCGATAGATATTAATGAGCATCACTATCCCATCATCCAGTTGTTTCTTGTCCAAAAAGAAATCTTGAGAGATGCTACCAGAGTCTTGCAAAATCCAGCTACTCTAGGTCTACTACATTCCTTGATTCAGTGAACTGGTAACACTGGTGAAAACATGGGTTTCTAGATTGCAGAAGGACACAGTTCTTCACTAAGCCAAAGAAGGAGCTCAAATAAGATTTGAGAGTATCTTAAAATTACAATATAGGTGGTAAACTGATTTCATTAAGATAAAACCAAGAGAATATGGGATGTTTAGGAATCAACTCAAAGAGTTAATTGAACCTGTGGTTTGGCTAGCAAACCAAACCCTGGGGAGACTTGGAGATGGCTGGCTTTTCCTTTACTTAAAAGATATAATTGACCTGAGTTTGGGGTTTTTATGAGTGAGGTAAAGAGTTTACCGGTTCTGAAAGAGTGCTTTGTGTTCCACACAGGCAGGTGTAGGAGTGGCATTCAATCTACCATGTCTTTCTATAATTAAAAGAGTGTGTCCTGTCTATTGAATGTCTCGTATCCATGTCACCCAGTCTAACCCTTGGTTGACTCCTAGAGCCTCTACCTTTTTACATTGAAACTCTATCTAAGCCTTGGTATAGGTCTCTATGAGTCTAGATAATGTTTAAACATGGAGAATGACCTTCATTAGAGAGAGGGAAGGCAATAGGGAGAAGTTGGCTCATCTTTTCCCCCAGTCACCTTAGCCTTCAGCACAAAGAACACACAATAGAACAAGAGAGATTTAAGAAGCCACCAGGAATCACAAGCTCAAAAGACAAGCAGCTAACATAAATGAGGGAAGCACACAGGTTGGGACACTGAAGAATAAGAGCCCCATCTAAATAGGAGAGCAGTTACCCAGTTCCAGCCACCTAGTGTCACACAGGATCACAGGCTCAGAATTTCTAAGTCTTCTGGTTATTTTCAAGAGAAGCCAGAAATATGCATTTTGGTGTACTTGGTACCAGTTAGAACCTAAAACAGCCATATGTAGCTCCAGAGCAAGGAAGCAGGCAGCTGGTTGCTGAGGATTTGCTCTAAGCTCTAAGGAGAGGTGACGGGAAACTAGTTTCCCATGCTGTTGACTTGGCCATTTACCACAGCTCTTCAGGGTAGAGGAGGCCAAACCTCTGACTAGTACTGCAGAGTATGCGATTGATTGAAGTATCCTCATATTGTGTGCCTTGAAAAAGAAAATATGGTAATCAAAATGCTAAAAAGAGACCTGAACCCCTCAAGAATGGTTTTCATTCCTCTCTTCTTAACCCAGCAATGGAAAAAGCCTCTAAGATGCAAGACTTTCTTGCCTTCCTTGTTAGTGAAGGAGTAGACATGGGACACTTTCTACTTCAGAAGCTAGTGTGGCTACCTCATCACTCAAGACCCCCAGGCAGACTGCAGCCTCAGCCCCATCTCCTGCAAAAAGTTAAGTTTGGAAATGAGCTTAGGGATTCAATTAATCCTAACTGAATCCTTTGCATTAAAAAATCTTTTTAGAGGATAGCAATAAATATGATTTTATAACTCAAAACAATAAAATTGTCTTAAATTATATCACTTACTCAGTCAATTTGTGTTAGGTCCTGAAATAGGCTCTGGAGATATAATTATTGTCTAAATTTAGGTTCCCCCAAAAGCAGATGCTGAAGCAAGGGTTCATGTTTGAGCAGTTTATTTGGTTGAGGAGTGGGAAGTAAGAGAAGAAGGCAGCCAATAAGAGCAAGTCAGCCACCACTGTGGGTGACTAGGACTTAGTCCCAAGAGGGACTCTGGGAACCATGTGCCATGGATTTATACTGCCTGCGGGGTGAAGAAGCTGAGGTATTTATACACCTACTATTGTTACCTTTGCTGGAGGGGTACTGGGGAATGGAGTGGTGCTAATTCTCCATTCTGCTCATAATTCTCGAAAATGCTCATGCATTTTGCTGCACGAGCAAAATGGTTTTACTCAACTTAAAAACATTTTTTAGGCAAAGAGATTGAGGTTAACTGGTGTGCCCTGAAGTAGTAAGTCCTCTGAAACATGGATGGAAACCAACACTGTTCCATTCATAAATAGGTCAAAGTCCTACCCTACCACACCTTACAGTTTAGTAAGGAGAACTTAGAAAATGAACACAACACAATGTGAATAATGGTACTTTTGCATAAGTATTTGGAAGTTAAATTTTCTGAGATCTTTTGAGTATCCATATTCAGTATTCATTTAAAAATGTTCATGCTGAAATCATAGCTAGTATTGTTTGAGTATTTATCAAGCAATTTACTTAGTCCTAGCCTTCTCCTCTGAAGTATTTAATTCATAGAGTATTTTTCTCTCTTCCTATTATTAATATCCTTTGATTCCTCACCCGTTTCTAATTATGTCACTTTGCCGGATTTTGTGTACCATTTTAAGCTGCCATAAATCCTTTTCTGAAACAAACAGAGAGAAAGAGTTTGCACAAGGAGCAAATGAGAGAGGGCAGGAGTGCACAGATGGAAAAGAGAAAATGAAAAGAATAACACATAATGTCTTTGTATTTGAAGCAGTGGCCCTTTGAGAAACAAAATAGCTTTGATAAAATCTGCCTTTTCTTTCCACTTTCATTATGTGTGGTTTCCTGAATTGATAAGGAGATATTAGAAGATTCTTCTTGCAGGGAAATATTTGTTCTCCCTTAGTGAATGTCTCTTAAATAAGTGAGTAAAGAGTAGATGGCCTTCTAGAGGAGCTGATGAAAAAGTTCATACTAGGTAGAAAGGATTTCGAAAACTTTACAAAGCTGATCAAATAAACAAGTATCCTAGGTCATTTATCTAAAATATTCTGGTTAGAAGTATTATGTAAAAAGAAAAATGCTTTGAGGAGTGTTGAAAAATGGTCTCGTGAACCCAAAGGCATGATGATTGAAATAGTAACAGACAGTCTTGGATGAAGAGCTCTGTCCTCTTTCCAGAACCATCTTGATATACCAGGAGATCTGAGACGAGTTCTAAACAGATAGGATGTTTCTATATGGAGGAAATTGCACGACTGAATCAAAGCGTGTGCCTATTTGTCAACAATGGTGTAATTTTTCACAACTGTTTATGGAGCTGTCAGCTAAAACAGACAATAGTGACTACAAAGAGAGGCAGAACTGTAGAGCGAAAAGAGCATACTAGTTCAGTTAAAAGACCTCGCTTCAAATCCCAGTGCTACTACCTAGCACTAGCTGGGTGACTTTGGGTGTCATTCAACTTTCTAAGCCTCATTTCCCGATCTTCAAAATGAGGCTAATAACAATACCTAGGATTGGTAGGTATTAATAATACAGGATGGGGCCGGCCGTGGCTTAGCGGTTAAGTGCGCGCACTCCGCTGCTGGCGGCCTGGGTTCGGATCCCGGGCGCGCACAGATGCACCGCTTCTCCGGCCTCGGCCGCGTCCCACATACAGCAACTAGAAGGATGTGCAGCTATGACATACAACTATCTACTGGGGCTTTTGGGGGAAAAAATAAATAAATAAAAATCTTTAAAAAATAATACAGGATGGCTACAGTACTCAAATGAGATAAAAGGTACAAAAGTAATATAAATAACGGTTGTTAACATATTTCTCCACTGTCAAATTAATCAATAAGAAGACATTTTGTTTAGGGTCCTAACATGGTTGTTATCAGAGAATGTAGGAAGATCTTGGATTATAATCTACCTTTTTATACTGTCCTTATGTCAATTCTATCCCTACTAAAACTATACAGTTTTAATAAATAAAAATGGACTCGGAAATAGTGGTATTTCTTACCATGGTAGCATCTTGTTTTCTAATATTCTGAACTCATTAGAGTATTGACATCTGAAATTCTTCTGATGTGAGAAGAGAGATTTCTTTCCTGTCAGCTGCACTTAACAAACAATTGTATGTTTGTTTGTTTATCATACACAAGGGGTGTGAGACCCTAACTGTACCAACCTGAAGCATTGTTCTGTTATCAAACAAGATGCCTGGCATGGTATAGCCTTGTAAAGACCCAAACCTTCTGTAATTGCATGTGCTTATATATGCCAGGATAATACGCCACTCAGTATAAGTAAGTCTCTATTCAAAGGCAATCTATCTGGTTAATATCCCTCGAGTGAGACTTATACAACCATTTCTCCAGAGCCAAGTTGCTTCAGTTTGAATTCATCATATATTTGGTAAGTCCTAATAACCAAAGTTTTTATGCTTGAGCTCATTGGCTTCCTACTTAACTTTTTAAAACACATCCATAACCCTCTATGTTTGGCCTGTAATCCTAGCACAGTCTGAGTCGATTATGAAGATTTATTGACTACTTTACTTTGAAAACACTAATGTGGGACCAAAAAGAAAGGAAAATTTCCACACAATGCTGACTATATAAAATAAGATAGCAAGAGGGAGAGGAAAGCTCCAAACCTGTTTATTCATCATTGGCTAATAAAATTCTAATAATGGATTTGCTGAAATGAACCCAACTGTCAAGTGCCAGATCAG
This sequence comes from Ceratotherium simum simum, assembly GCF_057802395.1. Classification (NCBI taxonomy): domain Eukaryota; kingdom Metazoa; phylum Chordata; class Mammalia; order Perissodactyla; family Rhinocerotidae; genus Ceratotherium; species Ceratotherium simum. Next base: position 12,803,305 of record NC_141930.1, read on the forward strand.
CTCTGTTGATCAACTGTCAAGGCAGCCAGCAGCTTTGCCAAGTCCTCTGTTATCTTTGGCACCAGGTGAGGTGTTCTTACATCAGTATACTGGATGTAAGAAGCTAGAAATAGAAAGAAAATAAATCAATGGGATAATTGCATCAAAATAAATCATGGTCTTCAAACATCTAATTAGATAGTTTGTAAGAACACATTAACCAAAATAAGTCTCAATGCGTATGTAAAGAGAATACTCGTGTCAGTAGCAGCTAACTCACCCTATCCACACGATTGCCATTACAAACCACAGCCATAATTACTTTACCAGAGTCCAAGAAATGTCTTTTTTTATGCCCAAGTATCATTATGGAGTTACACTAGAAATTGATGCGTACAAGACATTTCCCAAACTCCAGTGGGGAGAAAAAAAAATTCCTAGGAATTGAATTTCTGAAGAGTTTGACAAAATCTAACTGTGATACTTGTTACCTTTCACAGATGCCTTATGAGTTAAAAGCATATATTCTTCACCAATAACTTCCATAGGAAAAGGTAGAATCTCTTCTGATTATTAACTGTTCAAAACGCTTGTGGATAAAGGTAGAGGAATGAAGGAATAAATGAATGAGTTAAGTAACTTTTAAATATAACAATTAGATTCTAATGCTTGTTTTTCTAATATTTTATCAATAGAATCACTAGAATGTACAAGAAATAGAGAATAAGTTGAAAAAATTGCAGCAAAATCAGTACATTTCAGAGGAGTGTTCTCTGTGCCGGTGTGGAGAAGAGAATAACCTGGTGTGGAATGGCGTATTTACAAGTTCTCTGAGGTTGAATGTGGTATTTGGCATACACATCTCCATTCTTATCCAAGACCCCAATATTTAGATCAACATGTAACTTCTTAGAAACATTCTAGGCAAGCATGTCTTGCAACAATGCCTCCCAGTTTTTAGCCCATGTCCTTCAGTTCATGATGGGATGCCTTTCCTCTCAGTGCATCTCAAAGCTCAGTCCAGATGTCAATCATAGATCCTTAGATTAAGTTCAAGAGGCAAAGCTAATGTAGATACTTTGTTCTAAATGGCCTACTTTACCTCTTTACCACTTGAATTTCATAAAAACAATTGTTCATAACCACAGGACTTCCCAGTCCTAATGGAAAAGTTAAAGGTCCAATGGAAGACATGGACCTCACGTTTGGCTTCAGCCCTTCAGGTCTACCTCTGCCAAGCCTATCGTTTTCAGTGAGTACTGAATATTCAGATTTTCCACTTTTCTCATTTATATTAAGCCAGACAGCTGTCCAGGTCTAGTTATTATTAGATAAAAGAAGACTTGCCCACATTTGCCAACCTAGACACAGAAGTCTTAATTCGCATTAAGGAGGCAATATATCCTGGCTCCATGAAATATTGGAAACCAAGATGGAAGAAAAAAACTGAGAATTAATGTTTTAGAAAATTATAACACAACTTAGTTTTCATTGCTCACTTTTGAGTTTATATTCATCTTTCTTAAGGTATATTTTTGTCTAAATGGTTTCCTTCATTTCTATTGCCACATATCAAAACTGCTACTTCTAGGACAACTGAGAGAGAGCTTCCGGAAAAAGTCTATTTTCATACATAATATTAACAATAACAAATATTGATTGAGGGCTTACTATGTGCCAGGCACTGTACAACATTCTTTTTTTTCAAACATTATGGAGATATAATTCACATATAACATCATGTAAGTTTAAGGTGTACAGCATGATGATATGTACAACACAATATACATATATATTGTGAAATGATTACCACAATAAGGTTAGTTACACATCCATCACCTCACATAGTTAATGTGTGTGTGTGTGTAGTGAGAACTTTTAAGATCTACTCTTTTATCAACTTTCAAGTATATAATACAGTATCGATAACTATAGTAACCACACTGTACATTACATCCCCAGGGCTTATTCATCTTATAACTGGAAGTTTGTACCATTGACCATCCTTATCTGTTTCCCCCATCTCCTCCCCACCTCCAAGCCTAGAAAGTACCAATCTATTCTCTCTTTCTATAAGTTCAGTGTATTTAGATTCCATACATATGTGAGATCATTCAGTATTTGTTTTTCTCTGTCTGACTTATTTCGCTTAGCATAATATCCTCCAGGTTCATCCAAGTTGTTGCAAATGGCAAGGTTTCCTTTTTCATGGCCGAACTATATTCTGTTGTGTATATATACTACATTTTGTTTTTCTAATCACCTTTTGATGAACACTTAGGTTGCTTCCATGTCTTGGCTGTTGTAAATAATGCTGCAATGAACATGGAGGTGCACATATCTTTTTGAGTTAGTGTTTTTGTTTTGTTCAAATAAATATTCAGAAGTGGAATTGCTGATGATATGGTAGTTCTGTTTTTAATTTTTAGAGAAACCTCCATACTGTTTTCCATAGTGGCTGTACCAGTTTATATTCCCACCAACAGTGTAAAAGTGTTTCCTTTTCTCCACAGCCTCTCCAACGCTTAATAAGTCTTGTCTTTTTGATAATAGCCATTCTAACATATATGAGGTGATGTTTCATTGTGGTCTTATTTGCATTTCCCTGATGATTAATGATTTGAGTGCCTTTTCATGTAACTGTTGGCCATTTGTATATCTTCTTTGGAAAAAATGTGTATTCAAGTCCTTTGCCCAATTTTTAATTTTAATTTTGGTTTTTGCTATAGAGTTGTATGAGTTCTTATATATTTTGGATATTAACCCCTTATCAGATATGTGTTTTCCAAACATTTTCTCCAATTCCGTAGGTTACCTTTTCAGTTTGTTGATCATCTCTTTTGCTGTGCAGAAACTTTTTAGTTTGATGTGGTACCACTTTTATATTTTTTATTTTGTTGCTTGTGCTTTAGGTGTCATAACCAAAAAGTCATTGCCAAGACTCATGTCAAGAAGCTTTTCCCCTATATCTTCTTCTAGAAGTTTTATCATTTCAACTACATTTAAGACTTTAATCCATTTCAAGTTAATTTTTGTGAGTGGTGGCAGATAGAGGTCCACTTGCATTCTTTTGCATGTGAATATCCAATTTTCCCAGCACCATTTATTGAAGAGACTGTCTTTTCTCCATTGAGTATTCTTGACTCCCTTGTCAAATATTAGTTAATTGTGTATGCAGTTTCTGGGCTCTCAATTCTGTTGCACTGGTCTATGTGTCTGTTTGTATGCCATTACCATACTGTTTCGATTACAGTATCTTTGTGATATAGTTGGAAATCAGGAAGTGTGATGCCTCCAGCTTTGTTCTTCTTTCTCAGGATTGCTTTGGCTATTTGGGATCTTTTATGGTTCCATACAAATTTTAGGATTGTTTTCTCTAAAAATGTCATTGGAATTTTGATAGGGAGTGCATTGAATCTATACATGACTTTGGGTAGTAGGGACTTTTTAACAATATTCTTTCCATCCATGAACACAGGATATGTTTCCATTCATTTGTGTCTTCTTCAATTTCTTTCAGCACTGTCTTATAGTTTTCAGTGTACAATGTTTTACCTTCTCGGTCACATTTATTCGTAAGCATTTTATTGTTTTTGATGCTATTTTAAATGAGATTGATTTCTTTATTTTTGGGGTGGGGGTAATTCATTGTTAGTTCATAAAACAGAACTAATTATTGTATGTCAATTTTGTACACTGCAACTGCATTGAATTCATTTATTAGTTCTAATAGTTTTTTGGTGGAATCTTTAGGATTTTCTTATATAAGATCACATCATCTGCAAATAGAGACAATTCTATTTTTTCCTTTCCAATTTAGATACTTTTTATTTCTTTTTCTTGCCTGATTGCTCTGGCTAAGACTTCCAGTACTATGTTGAATAGATGGGGTGAAAGTGGGTACCTTTGTCTTGTTCCTCATCTTAGAGGAAAAGCTTTCAACCTTTTACCATGAAGTATGATGATAGCTGTGGGCGTATCATATATAACCTCTATTATTTTGAGGTATATTCCTTCTATATCTATTTGTTGAGAGTTTTTATCATGAAAGGATGTTTAATTTTTTCCAAATTCTTTTTCTGCATCTATTGACTAGATCATATGAAATTTATTTTATTTTATTTTTTTTAGACATCAATGATAGTTCTTTAATCACATGGTGCCTTGTATGATAGTTAGTGGTATACATGAGTCATCTTTGACCATAACAAATGTACTGTCCCAGCCAAGTCCCACTTCAATTGCAAGACATAGAATCTTAAGGCTGGGCTGGCAAGAGAAAGAATATTCTGGCATCTGGCATATATAGGACTAAGAGAAAGGAAGGTAGCACCCCAAATCACAATGTCACAAGGAAGAAGGAACACTTAAGATGTGTTCCTTAGGAACATTTCTTAGGAGACTGATTTGCTGAGTCCGTTGACCACAGGAGTGTCTGAACAGAGAGAGCTTCACAGGTAGATGTATCATTGCAGTTCCTGAGAGATTCATCTGAGTTGAAATAGCCACACACTCTTTGGCTAGGAGTTTAAGAAAGTGGCTCCAGTCACTGGGGGTGGGAGGAAGGAACTGGCTAGAGATATCTGGCCAATTAAATGTCCCCAATAAAAGAACTTCAACACTGGGAAGAAGTTGTCCATATTAGCGACAGAGACTGAAACCTATTAAGGAAACCCAAACTAGCTCAGCAAAAGTACAGATGCACTCTCAGAAGATTCACGTAGAATTTCCCCAGGCTGCCACAGGGAGGTAATGCAGAAAAATGTTTAGAACTGGTCACATGGACCTGACTTTGAAGCTGGTTCTTTTACTTACCGTATGTATGACTTTGGAAAAAACGCTTATTCTCTTTTATGCCTCAGGTTTGAGTCAACCAGGATGCTTTCAGCAGCAACTAACAAATCAAAACAAAAAATCTAACCCAGATTGACATTTACAGAGAGTAAATGCACTGGGTCATCAAACCGGAAGTTCTCCATAGTTATGTTATTGTGGCAAAATGTCTGTAGCAGTTTCTGACTCAATATCTCTTCACTATTAAATTGTGAGGAAATGAGAGATTTACTTCCAGGATCTCTTCCTTAAGAGTGAGGGATGTTTTTTTCCTAGGATCCTCCAGCAAGCCTTCAGCCTTAATTGGATGAAGTACCTATTCTTAAACCAGTTCCCATGGCCAGGCAGTGCCACGGGCATAACATCTCAGGCCTGAGTTCATGACCATACCGTTGGTAAGGGATGGAGTTATCATTAAACCAATGGGGACCTCTTCTAGATCTCGGGATGGCATCAGTTTCTAGGGAGGTATTTGGTTTGTGTTGAGGAGGGATGAACATCTGAACCAAATGAAGATACTGATAAAAAGGAAAAAATAGGAAACAGAACTCAGGCAGGAAACTAACAATAGCACCAACAAGATTCCTCATTTGTAAAAGAGGGATAATGATAACAATGCCCACCTTGGAAATTGTTGGGAAGATTAAATGAGTTAATTCACAGGAAGCGGGTAGCTCAATAAATGTGGTGGTGGTGGTTTCTGTTATTATTGCTATTATTGTCTCCCCACTCTCTAACTTCCCTGCTACGCCCACTTGCTCTGATTTGCTCTTCCTCCACCTGCTTTATCCCTGGTACTTGAGTCTCAGTCCACTCTGTTTTTATGGGCTCATCTATTTTGTTCTTTTTCTTTTTTAATTTTTTGTTTGTTGCAGTAACATTGGTTTATAACATTGTATAAATTTCAGGTGTACATCATTATACTTCTATTTCTGCATAGATTACATCATGTTCACCACCCAAATACTAATTACAACCCATCACCACACACATGTGCCGAATTATCCCTTTCGCCCTCCTCCTTCCCCCCTTCCCCTCTGGTAACCACCAATCCAATCTCAGTCTCTATGTGTTTGTTTATTGTTGTTATTATCTACTACTTCTGAGTGAGATCATACAATATTTGACCTTCTCCCTCTGACTGATTTCACTTTGCATTATACCCTCAATGTCCATCCATGTTGTCACAAATGGCTGGATTTCATCGTTTCTTATGGCTGAGTAGTATTCCATTGTGTATATATACCACAGCTTCTTTATCCATTCGTCCCTTGATGGGCACTTAGGTTGCTTCCAAGTCTTGGCTATTGTGAATAACCCTGCAATGATCACAGGGGTGCATGTATCTTTATGCATTGGTGTTTTCAAGTTCTTTGGATAAATACTCAGCAGTGGAATAGCTGGATCATATGGTAGTTCTATCCTTGATTTTTTGAGGAATCTCCATACTGTTTTCCATAGTGGCTGCACCAGTTTGCACTCCCACCAGCAGTGTATGAGAGTTCCCTTCTCTCCACATCCTCTCCAACACATGTTGTTTCCTGTCTTGTTAATTATAGCCATTCTGACCGGCGTGAGGTGATATCTCATTGTAGTTTTGATTTGCATTTCCCTGATAGTTAATGATTTTGAACATCTTTTCATGTGTCTGTTGGCCATCTGTACATCTTCTTTGGAGAAATGTCTGTTCAGGTCTTTTTCCCATTTTTTAATTGGGTTGGTAGTTTTTTGTTGTTGAGATGCATGAGTTCTTTATATATTTTGGAGATTAAGCCCTTATCAGATGTATGGTTTGCAAATATATTCTCCCAATTGTTAAGTTGTCTTTTCATTTTGTTGATGGTTTCCTTTGCTGTGCAGAAGCTTTTTTAGTTTGATGTAGTCCCATTTGTTTATTTTTTCTATTGTTTGTCTAGCCCAATCAGACATGGTGCTTGAAAATATGTTGCTAAGACCGATGTCGAAGAGCGTACTCCCTATGTTTTCTTCTAGAAGTTTCATAGTTTCAGGTCTTACATTCAAGTCTTTAATCCATTTGGAGGTAATTTTTGTGTATGGTGTAAGGTAAGGGTCTAATTTCATTTTTTTGCATGTGGCTATCCAGTTTTCCCAACACCATTTATTGAAGAGACTTTCTTTTCTCCATTGTATGTTCTTGGCTCCTTTGTCAAAGATTAGCTGTCCATAGATGTGTGGGTTTATTTCTGGGCTTTCGATTCTATTCCATTGATCTGTGTGTCTGTTTTTGTGCCAGTACCATGCTGTTTTGGTTACTATAGCTTTGTAGTATATTTTGAAATCAGGGAGTGTGATACCTCCAGCTTTCTTCTTTTTTCTCAGGATTCCTTTAGCTATTTGGGGGCTTTTGTTGTTCCATATAAATTTTAGGATTCTTTGTTCTATTTCTGTGAAAAATGTTGTTGGAACTTTGATAGAGATTGCATTGAATCTATAGATGGCTTTAGGAAGTATGGACATCTTAACTATGTTAATTCTTCCAATCCAAGAGCACGGAATATCTTTCCATTTCTTTGTGTCTTCTTCAATTTCTTTCAGCAATGTTTTATAGTTTTCCCGTGTACAGCTCTTTCACCTCTTTGGTTAAGTTTATTCCTAGGTATTTTATTCTTTTTGTTGCAATTGTAAATGGGATGGTATTCTTAATTTCTCTTTCTGCTACTTCGTTGTTAGTGTATAGAAATGCAACTGATTTTTGTATGTTGATTTTGTATCCTGCAACTTTACCATATTCGTTTATTACTTCTAAAAGTTTTCTGGTGGATTCTTTAGGGTTTTCTATATATAAAATCATGTCATCTGCAAATAGTGACAGTTTCACTTCTTCCTTTCCAATTTGGATCCCGTTTACTTCTTTCTCTTGCCTGATTGCTCTGGCTAGGACTTTCAGTACTATGTTAAATAGGAGTGGTGACAGTGGTCATCCTTGTCTGCTTCCTGTTCTTAGAGGGATAGCTTTCAGTTTTTCACCATTGAGGATGATATTAGCTGTGGGTTTGTCATATATGGCCTTTATTATGTTGAGGTACTTTGCTTCTATACCCATTTTATTCAGAGTTTTTATCATAAATGGATGCTGGATCTTGTCAAATGCTTTCTCTGCATCTATTGAGAGGATCATGTGATTTTTATTCTTCATTTTATTAATGTGGTGTATTACGTTGATTGATTTGCGAACGTTGAACCATCCCTGCATACCTGGAATAAATCCTACTTGATCATGGTGTATAATCTTTTTAACGTATTGTTGTATGCGATTTGCTAGTATTTTGTTGAGGATTTTTGCATCGATGTTCATCAGTGATATTGGCCTGTAGTTTTCTTTTTTTGTGTTGTCCTTGTCTGGTTTTGGTATCAGGGTAATGTCAGCTTGTAGAATGAGTTAGGGAGCTTCCCCTCATCCTCAATTTTTTGGAAGAGTTTGAGAAGGATAGGTATTAAGTCTTCTTTGAATGTTTGGTAGAATTCAACAGGGAAGCTGTCAGGTCCTGGACTTTTATATTTGTGGAGGTTTTTGATTACTGTTTCGATCTCCTTACCAGTGATTGGTCTATTCAAATTCTCTACTTCCTCTTGATCCAGTTTTGGAAGGTTGTATGATTCTAAGAATTTATCCATTTCTTCCAGATTGTCGAATTGGTTGGCATATAGCTTTTCATAGTATTCTCTTATAATCTTTTGTATTTCTGAGGTGTCTGTTGTCATTTCTCCTCTTTCATTTCTGATTTTACTTATTTGTGCCTTCTCTCTTTTTTTCTTGGTGAGTCTAGCTAAAGGTTTGTCAATTTTGTTGATCTTTTCAAAGAACCAGCTCTTGGTTTTATTAATTTTTTCTATTTTTTTTTTTTTAGTATCTATTTCACTTATTTCTGCTCTGATTTTTATTATTTCCATTCTTCTACTGATTTTGGGCTTTGTTTGTTCTTCTTTTTCCAGTTCCTTTAGGTGCATTGTTAGATTGTTTATTTGAGATTTTTCTTGTTTGTTGAGATAGGCCTGTATCGCTATAAACTTCCCTCTTAGAACTGCTTTTGCTGTGTCCCATAAATTCTGGCATATCATATTTTCATTTTCATTTGTTTCCGGTAGTTTTTGATTTCTTCATTGACCCAGTCATTGTTCAGTAGCATTTTGTTTAATCTCCATGTATTTGTGGCTTTTCTTATTTTCTTCTTATAGTTGATTTCCAGTTTCATACTGTTGTGGTCAGAAAAGATGCTTGTATTATTTCAATCTTCTTAAATTTATGGAGACTTGTTTTGTGGCCTTATATGTGATCAATCCTGGAGAATGTTTCATGTGCATTTGAAAAGAATGTGTATTCTTCGGTTTTTGGATGGAATGCTCTGTATATATCTCCTAGGTCCATCTGTTCTAGTGTGTCATTCAAGGCCAATGTTTCCTTATTGATCTTCTGTTTGGGTGATCTATCCATTGGTGTAAGTGGAGTGTTAAAGTCCCCTACTATTATTGTGTTACTGTCTATTTCTCTTTTTATGTCTGTTAATAATTGCTTTATATATTTAGGTGCACCTACATTGGGTGCGTAGACATTTACAAGTGTTATATTCTCTTGTTGGATTGTTCCCTTGATCATTATGTAATGCCCTTCTTTGTCTCTTTTTACAGTTTTCGTTTTAAAGTCTATTTTATCAGATATGAGTACTGCTACTCCAGCTTTCTTTTCATTGCCATTTTCGTGGAGTATCTTTTTCCATCCCTTCACTTTCAGTTTGTGAGTGTCTTTAGGTCTGAAGTGTGTCTCTTGTATCAGCATATATATGGGTCTTGTTGTTTTATCCAGTCAGCCACCCTATGCCTTTTAATTGGAGCATTTAGTCCATTGACGTTTAAAGTAGCTATTGATAAGTATGTACTTACTGCCATTTTTAACTTTCTATACAGAATTGATGGTCTCTTTAGTTTGACCTCTGTCTGAAAGCTCTACTGTTAACTCCCTTCCTCCCTCATTTTATGTTTTTGATATCATATCTAACCTCTTTTTTGTGCATTTGTATCCATTACCCTCTTATCATGGAAATAAATAATTTTTCCTATTTGTGGTCTTCTCTTTTCTCCTTAAATCAGTCCTTTAACATTTCTTGTAGCACTGGTTTCTTGGTGACAAACTCCTTTAATTTTTGCTTGTCTGGGAAATTTTTCATCTTTCCTTCCATTTTGAATGATAACCTTGCTGGGTAGAGTATTCTTGGCTGTAAGCTTTTTCCTTTTAGCACTTTAAATATATCATGCCACTCTCTTCCAGCCAGTAAGGTTTCTGCTGAGAAGTCAGCTGATAGCCGTATGGGGTTTCCTTTGTATGTAACTTGTCTTTCTCTTGCGGCTTTTAGGATTCTCTCTTTATCTTTAATTCTGGACATTTTGATTATGATGTGTCTTGGTGTGAGCCTCTTTGGGCTTATCTTGTTTGTGGCTCTCTGTGCTACCTGTACCTGGATGTCTGTTTCCTTCCTTAGGTTAGGGAAGTTTTCATCTATTATTTCTTGAAATAGATTCTCTACCCCTTTGTCTCGCTCTTCTCCTTCTGGGACATATATAACACGGATGTTAGTGCGCTTGATGTTGTCCTAGAGTTCCCTTAGACTGTCCTCACTCTTTTTAATTCTTTTCTCTTTTACCTGTTCACCTTGGGTAATTTCTTCTAGTCTTTCGTCCGCTCACCGATCCGTTCTTCTGTATCCTCTACTCTGCTTTTGAGTCCTTCTAGTGAGTTTTTCTTTTCCAGTATTGTATTCTTCATTTCTGATTGGTTCTTTTTTATATCTTCCATTTCTTTGTTGACATTCTCACTGAGTTCATCTATTCTTCTCCCCAGATCAGTGAGCATCCTTAACACTCTTTGTTTGAACTCTCTGTCCGGTAGGTTGCTCATTTCTGTTTCAGTTATTTCCTTTTCTGGGGTTTTGTCCTGTTCCCTTACTTGGAATGTAATCCTTTGCCTCCTCATTTTGCCTCTTTCCCTGTGCTTGTGTCTACATATTAGGTGGGTCAGCTATGTCTCCTGCTCTTGAATAGGTGACCTTATATAAGTGATGTCTTAAGAGGCCTACAGTGTGCTTCCCTCAGTTCTCAATGTTCCAGGGGTGACCCCTATGTGGGCTACGTGTGTCCTTCTGTTGTGGCCTGTTTGCTCTCCCTGTAGGCGCCCAGGGAGGCCGAGTTATGCTCCTGGCCAGCTATTGTAATGCTCAGCTGCTTGTAGTTGTTGTGGGCCCGTCAGTCTCTTTATCAGGTGTGGGGAGCCCCAGCACAGTTGGCTACAAGTTCTAATACCACATTTGTGTTGCAGTATTTCTTTTAAGTGAGTAGGCCCCCAGCGTTGCAGGTTGTTAGGCTCAGGGGCTTACAATTGCGATAAGCCTCCAGCCTCTATGTCTCTTGTCAGCTCTCTGAGGATTGCAGCTGGGTGGGGCCAGCCTCAGGCACGGGAGCACCCAATTGTTTCAGACTTTGGAAGATGGGGCAAACCCCCATGTGGGTCTTTGAGAAGCACAAGTCTTCTGCAGCTGACAAGCCCTGCCACCCACAAGTCCACACACACAGTCCTGCCCTGTGTGCGCACCCCGACCTCCTGAAGTATTCCCAGTCTTTCCACAGTGGGAGAGCCACACACTCCACCATGGCCCCACACTCTCCACCCGCTCCTTGTGTACACCCTGCCCCACTGAAATGGGCTCAGTTGCCAGGCTGCAGAGAATCCAGTCACCAATCTATGCAGGCCCACAAGTTGCCTGATGGCTTGTTGTTTGTTGGGGCCAGTCTCTAGGGTGCGCTGCCTGCCCTGGCTGAGCTGGATTAAACCGGTGCTCTAGTGGGTGGGGCAGACCTGGGCTAGCAGGCCCCAGGGAGAACTCCAATGGCATCTGTCAGCACGCCAACACCAGGCCACAACAATGGCCACCGCCAATGTCCCAGTCCCTGGAGAGGTCTCACCTCTCACCAAGATGCACTCAGGGCCTATCAGGTGAGTCTCTTTTCACCAAAGCATTGTGCACCTTTCTTTCTGGTGATTTTAGGTTGCTCTGTGAAATGGGTGAGTTTGTGTGTGGGCCCTTTAAGAGCTGGTTTTAATTTCTTTGTGAACCAGCTTTTCTGGGGGTACTCCCCAATGTTTTAGTAGCAGGCAAAGTCAGATATTATGCCATTTGTCTCAATTGTGCTGGGTCCACAAAATGCCCACAGTGGGGCCCCTCCCCGGCTCAGGGCCCCACGCCTCTAGGGAGGTCTGCATACCTTTGGGCTGCTCCCAGGTGGCCATGAGGTGCTGTGGCTTGTGAAGACGGCATTTTTCCTCTCCAGAAAGGAATTTCTGCCTCTTCCACCTCAATTAGGATTGTCGTTTGTTGCAGGAGTTCCTCTCATCCAGTTTTCAGTTCTGTCTCAGGGGTAATTTTTCCACGAGTAGTTGTAAATTGGCTGTGCCCACCGAAGGAGGTGAGTTCAGAGTCTGCTTACACCGCCATCTTGACTTCTCCTCTGATTTTTATTTTTTATTCTATTAATGTGACATACCACATTTATTGGTTTGCATATGTCAAACTATCCTTGCACCCCAGGGATGAATTTCACTTGATCATGATGTACAGATGTATGATCATTTTAATGGGCTATTGAATTCAGTTTGCTAATATTGTGTTGATCATTTTTACATATATACTTATCAGAGATATTCGCCTGTAGTTTTCTTTTCTGTAGTGTCCTTATCTGGCTTTGGTTTCAGAATAATGCTGGCCTTGTAAAATGAGTTTGGGAATGTTCTCTGAATTTTTCGTAAGCGTTTGAGAAGGATTGATGTTAATTCCTCTTGAAATGTTTGGTAGAATTCACCAGTAAAACTATCTGGTCCAGGGCTTTTCTTTGTTACGAGGTTTTTCATTACTCATTCAATCTCCTCACTCACCGATCAGTTCAGATTTTCTATTTCTTCCTGATTCAGTCTTAATAGATTGTAAGTTTCTAGAAATTAATCCATTTCCTCTAGGTTGTGTTATTTGTTGGTGTATAATTGTTCCTAGTACTCTCTTATGACCCTTTGACTTCTGTGGAATCCGTTGCAATGTTTCCTCTTTCATTTAGAATTTTATTTATTTTAGTACTTTTTTTTCTAGTTAGTCTAGCTAAAAGTTGTCAATTTTATTTTCTTTTCAAAGAACCAACTCTAGTTTTTGTTAATGTTTTCTATTTTTTTCCTGTTCTCTATTTCTGCTCTAATCTTTATTTCCTTCCTTTTGCTACCTTTAGGCTTAGTTTGTTCTTTTTTTCTAGTTCCTTGAGATGTAATGTTAAGTGGTTTGAGATCTTTCTTTTTTTCTTGATGTATGCATTTATAAACTTTCCTTTTAGCATTGCTTTTGCTGCAACACATAAGTTTTCATATGCTGTGTTTCCATTTTCATTTGTCTCAAGACATTTTTTGATTACTCTTTTGATTTCTTCTTTTATCCACTGGTTGTTCAGGAGTGTGTTGTTTAATTTCCACATATTTGTGAAATATCCAGCTTTTGTAATGTCTATTTTCGTACCATTGTGGTCAGAATAGATACTTGATACAATTTTTATTTTCTTGAATTTGTTGAGACTTGTTTTCTGGGCTAACATATGATCTATCATAGAAAATGTTCTGTGTACACTTAAGAAGAATGTGCATTCTGGTGCTGTTGGATGGAATGTTCTATGTATGTCTGTTAGGTACGTTTGGTTTATAGGGTGTTTCAAATCTGCTGTTGCCTTGTTGATTCTCTATCTGGATGATCTATCCATTGTTTAGAGTGAAGTATTAAAGTCCCCAATTATTATTGTATTTCTGTTTATTTCTCCTCATAGTTCTGTTAGTTTTTGCTTTATATATTTAGGTGCTGCAATGTTGGGTGCATAAATACTTACAATTGTTATATCTTCTTGATGGATTGACCCCTTTGTCATTATATAATGACCTTCTTTGTCATTTCCCCTTTTTTAGCTTACAGTCTATTTTGCCTGATATAAGTATAGCTGCCCCTGCTTTTTTTTTTTTTGGTTGCCATTTGTTTGAATTATCTTTTTCCACTGCTTCACTCACAGTGTAGTATGTTGTTAAAGATAAAGTGAGTCTCTTGTAGGCAACACACTACTGGATCTTGTGTTTTTATCCATTCAGCAATTCTATGTCTTTTTTTTTTTTTTTAAAGTTTCAGGTGTCATACTCTTTTTTTTTTTTTTAATTTTATTTATTTATTTATTTTTCCGCCAAAGCCCCAGTAGATAGTTGTATGTCATAGTTGCACATCCTTCTAGTTGCTGTATGTGGGATGCGGCCTCAGCATGGCTGGAGAAGTGGTGCGTCGGTGCGCACCCGGGATCCAAACCCGGGCGGCCAGCATTGGAGTGCGAGCACTTAACCGCTAAGCCACGGGGCCAGCCCCGGCAATTCTATGTCTTTTGATTGGAGAATTTAATCTATTTACATTTAAATTATTGATAGATAAAGATTTACTATTGCCATTTTGTTAAAATTTTTTTACTGTTTTCTAGATCTTTTGTTCCTTGCTTTGTTTCTTGCTGTCTTCCTTTGTGATCTGATGACTCTTCATTGCAGTATGCTTTGACTCTTCCATAATCTTTTGTGTATCTACTATAAATTTTTCCTTTGTGGTTACAATGGGGTTTACATAAAATATTTTATATTTATAGCATTCTATTTTGTTGATAACAACTTCAAAAGCATATAGAAACTTCACACTTTACTTCCCTCTTCTCACATTTTAGGTTATTAATGTTACAATTTCCTTTTTTTTTTTTTTAATAAGCTTGCTTTTTAACCTTTAAACTAGAGTTGTAAGTGATTTACCATTACAATATTAGAGACTCTAACTTTGACTATATATTTACTTTTACTGGTGAGTTTTACACTTTATGTATTTTTATTATGTTAATTATCATCATTTACTTCAGTTTGAAGAACACCCTTAGCATTTCTTGTAAGACAGTCCTAGTGGTGATGAACTCCCTCAGCTTTTGTTTGTTTGGGCAAGTCTTTATCTCTTCTACATGTCTGAAAGACAACTTTTCTGGATATAGTTCTTGGCTGACAGTTTTTCCTTTGGATATTTTGAATATATCATCCCACTTTCTCCTGGTCTGCAAAGTTTCTTCTGATAGTCTTATGGGGGCTCCCTTGTATGTGATGGGTTGCTTTTCTCTTCCTGCTTTCAAAATTCTCTTTGTCTTTGATTTTGACAATTTAATTATAATGTGTCTCATTGTACCCCTTTTTGGGTTCAACGTATTTGGGTTCTTTTGGGACCCCCAAATATGGATGTCCATTTCTCTCCCCAAGTTTGGGAAATTTTCAGCTATTATTTCTTTAAATAGACTTTCTGTCCCTCTTTCTTTCTCTTCTCTTTCAGGAAATCCCATAATGCATATATTTTTCCTTTATGATATCCCATAAATCCCGTAGTCTTTCTTCACTCTTTTCCTACTTTTTTATTTTTGCCCCTCTGATTGGATAACTTCAAATGACCTATCTTTCAATTCACTGATATGTCGTCTGCTTGGATGAATCTGCTGTTTAAGTTCTCTGTTGAATTTTTCAGTGCAGTCATTGTATTCTTCAGCTCTAGGATTTCTCCTTGGTTTTTTATTGATGGTTTCTATTTCTTTGTTGACCTTATTTTGTTCATATGTTGTTTTCCTAATTTCTTTTAGTTGTCTATCTGTGTAGTCTGTGTATTCTTTAGTACACTGAACTTCTTTAAGAGGATTATGCTGAATTCAGACGATTCTCAGACTTCCATTTCTTTGGGGTCAGTTATTGGAGCTTTATTCATTTCCTTTGGTGGTGTCATGTTTACCTGGTTCTTTATGATCCTTATATCCTTGCATTGATATCTGCACATTTAAGTAAGTGATCTCCTCTTCCTGACTTTACAGATTCAATCAGAGGGGAAAGACCTTCGCTAGTCAGCTCACCTTGGGGTACTGGAAGTGCCATCTGCTTGCATCCATGGGTAGGTGGGGCTTCATATTGGGATCTCTAGTTGGGTGAGGCCACTGCCCATGCTCTGAGGTTGGGGGTAGTGGCTGGGCCTGCTGGCTGGGCTTCATGTTCAAATGGGATCACTGGGTGGGCTCTCTGATTGGGCAGTGCTGCTGGCTATGGTCTAGAGTCGTGTAGGGCCACTAGGTGGGATCTACATTCACCTCTGGTTGGGCTAGATCACAGGCTGTGTTCCCTGATAGGGTGGTGCCACTGGTCAGATTCCACACTTGGGCAAGTCTGTGAGCTGAACTCCTCAATTATTCTTGGTTGGGTGGGACCTCAGGCTATATTCAGTGAGCAGATGGTGCCTCTGGCTGGACTCTGTGTTCAGGCAGGACTTAATGGTCAGACAGGGCCTTGGCTGTGCTCTGTGATCAGATGTGGCCACAGGCTGTGCCCCAAAGTTGGACAGAGCCACCAGCTAGGCATTGCGATCAGGTAGGCTACTGGCTGTGCTCACTGTTGGGCAAGGTTGCTGGCTAGGCTCTCTCATCAGGTAGGGCCTCCAGCTGTATCCCACAGTTGGGTGTGGCTGGAGACTGTGCTCCACAGTCGGACGGGGACACCGTTGGGGCTCCCTGGTAAAGTGGGGCGACAATCTATGCTCCATGATTGAGTGAGACCACTGGCTGTGCTCTCTTACTGAGTGAGGCTGCAGGCTGTGTTCAGCAATTAAGCAAGGCTATAGGCTGCGTTCTGCAGCTGGGCAGTACCATACGTTGGGCTCCAAGGCTGCCCAGGGTCACTGTATAGGCTCCCTGGTTATGCCGGGCTAGAGGCTAAGCTCAACGGCCGGACAGGGCTGCTGGCTTAGATCCCTTCCCCAGTAAGGCTTTAGTATGGGATCTGCAGCTGCCCAGTTTCTCTGGCCAGGCTTCCTGGTCAGGTGGGACTTGAGGCTATGCTTAGCAGTTGGGTAGGGCTGCAAAGTTACTTTCCTGTCCAGGCAAAGCCATAGAATGGTCTCAACAGCTGGTACAGCCATTGATTGGGAACCCAAAGCCTTCCTGGCCAGATGGGGCCACCAGCTCGGCTCTACAGTTGGGCAGAGCTGCTGGCTGGGATCTCTGCTTGGGCACCACTGCAAACAGGAATGTGGTCCATCAATATATGAGTGCTGGTTGCTTTAAGCCCTGTCCCCCTTATTCATCTCTATCTGATCCCCAGTTGTTGAGCCTCACAGATTCCAGCTATGATCTCTTTGAGGTGAAACCTGAATGGGCCTCCCAGGAAGTGTCCCACAATGCTGGCATAGTTGGATGTCCACCTGGGGCTCTCTTTTCCCAATAGAGAAACCATAGGTCCGGGGGCGGCCCTCTCAGTGTGCCACTGTACCAGCCTGGGGGAGGGGCAATGCAGTCAAAGCAAAACTGATCCTCTTACCTCTCTAATGCAGTCCTTCTTGACCTCTCTGTTCCAGTAGGTGTTTAAGGCTTACCCCCAAGTTCTGGGGTTTTCACAATGGTTCTTGTCTGTGGATAGTTGCTACTTTGTCTTCTTGCAAGGGGGACTGAAGTTGAGAATGACCTATGTCATCATCTTGATGACACCACCTCCCTGCAATATTCTTTTAAATACATATCTCATTTAATAATACAACAACTCTATGAGGTATGTTCTATTATTATCCCCATTTTACAGAATAAAAATGGAGGGTTGGAGAAGAGAAATAACTTACGAATGATCACACATCTAGTTAGTGAGATAGAATAATTTAAGCCAGGTCCATCTGGCTCCAAAGCCCATAAAAGCCCATTAAAATTACTGCTACAATTAACAATGAAAAGTATTAAGGGATTGCAATAAAGAACAAATTCTGCACCTAAACTTTAATATTTATTGACTGCTAATTTAGGTAATATTAGAAATACTATTACCAGAAAGAGTAAAAGAAAGAGCAGAAAGAGTAAAATACATTAGTATCAAAACAGGGAACATCATGTGTCTTCTTAGTTGAGAAGAGAGACATCTATGGTTATCACCCTTCAGGCAATAATTTTAGGTATAGTCAAATCCGTGACAGAAATGACAATAGCCTTCACTAAACGATGAAGTTGTCATACTTTCTAACTGTGCTTAGCCCTCCAGAAACACGTCACACTCCTTTTTCTGGTTTTTTAAGGACCTTTTAACCTCTTTGGGTGAAAACTGAATCATCAAAAGCAGAAATTCCAGCATCATCTGACTATTCACTAATTTATTCATGGAGTACATTATGCAAAGCACTGAAGATAAAATATTATTAAAATGAGATCGTAACTACGTAGAATTTGCAGTGTTGGAGGAGAGCTAGAAGAGTAAAAAATACTTGCCTTGTGTGTCATAAGTGTGCAAAGTACAGCAGGGGCAAGCAAATAGACTACTCACCTGTGAGTGTGTTACAAAACATGGCAGTAAGCCATATGAAACACTTCACTATATTTTTATTTCTATTCTTCCTCTCATTAAAAAAGTAATAATATTAACCCCATAGATTTCTTGACCCAGAAAAGAGACATGTCATCTTACACCAAATGTTTTCATTCAGGAAATGATTTCCTGTCCAACCAATCCTATGACAAGAGTAGTATCAGTCTATACTGAGTAACTGTGATCCATGGCATGACAGAAGCTTACCTGAGCATTGCTGACATGGATTTCCCCTTCAATGGAATTCCCTCAGGTGAGGCTATGTAATGGGAGAATTTCTGCCCCTGAGTTCAGTACCTCAAATTTTCCTCCCCACACAGGACAAATGCCCATCTCCCACTCACCACTCTTGGGCTGGTTTTCCAAAATCAGCACTTGCCATATTCTCTCATTCCTGTGCACTAGATGACACAACAATTTTTATGGTCCAGACAGAGCCTATGCCTCCCCATCAAATGGCATACCTCATCCAACAAAACATTTTCTCCACTCCATTCAAGTTGGTTTCCTTAGTGGGACACAAAATTGTCATACATATTCCCACTCCTATGATTTTTCCCTGCTTCCTCCCTCACTGAGAATGTCAGCCCTCCCTCTCTGTCTATCCAGCCTTCAGCTTCTTCCCATTTAAAGCCTTCCCTAATGACTTCAATTCCCTCACTGTCCCTCCTGAACCTAACAGTTTGGGCTCTATCAGAAAATTAAATGCTTAAGTGCCTTGAATCTTGCATTACTCTCCAATAATTTCCTGTGTTCATGTCCAAATAACCTCTCTATAACAGGAATAATTGTGCCTTATATGATGGGGACCACCTAATTTATCATCCAAACTGAGAATAAACAAGAGAGTATTATAATTACTTTGGGGTTTCAGACATAAACAGGGGGTGTCCCTGGCAAACAAGGACTAATGGTGACCCTATATTATTTGTATCCGTCACAGTCCCTAGTACAGAACTCAAGTAGTCAATAATTACTTGTTGATTTAAATTACTGCACTGCTTTCCAAAGGACAAACAGAATTTTATCAATGGATCTCTGGAGTAAATTTTTTTTGGTTGCATAGTTATATCACAAGGATTGCTGTCAGTTTTGTACAACTGACACACAGAAAATAAGAGGGAAATGGATAATACTTTAACTATGGAAGCCAAAAGGAAGGAATTATAAAGGACATTGCAATTAAAGAGTTTAACTTTATTCTGTAGGTGATGGAGTACTATTGATGACTTCTAAGTAGTGTGCTAATTTGGTCAATTTCTGTGTGAATGTGTGTGCGGAAAATGGTAAAGGGTAAATTTGGAAAGTCTGAGAATGGCTTCAAGGGGACACTAGGCAACTGCTCCCATAGTCTAAGAAACGATGAAGGCTTGAACTTGGTCAGTGACAGTAGGAGATGATATAGATTTCACAGATTTTTAGACTTATTGCACGGGTGTTGAAAGAGAAAGACTTAAGATGACTAGGTTTCTGGACTTTCAACAAAATCAATGGATGTATTTAGAATAATAAGGTTTGCCTCACAGAAATTAGGAGCAGAATGCAGAAGAAATAGACATCTACTGCTTTTCTTCCATGTGTTGTCTTCTTAACAAGCTCATTTTTCCAGCCCCCAGTATTTATGGGCAGGACTAGAGATTGCTATACCTGGAGACGAGTATGGGAATAACATCTAATCGCCCCCAAAAAACTAGAAGCAGGAATGTGGCTCTAGTATCAAGTATCTCCTAACACTATTTACTGATAGATATGATTCTTCTGGGATGTTGGAAAAGCATATTCCCATTTCATGATGCAGGCTCATTTCATGGTTAACTTCGCTTATCCAAATTTAGCAGAAATCTGCTCCCTTTTTCACAACTACACGTTGTAAAACTATCGCAGAATTAATAATGTGTCGTTGACGTTTAGTTGTCATTCTTTTCTAATGTCCTTAAAATAAAGAATATATACACAATGGAATGCTTTTACATGCATAGTGTCTATTATAATGTCTGGCTCTGAATGAATGAATAAATGAATGAATGACTGCTCAGTCCTTTAAAGAGCAACTTAAGTATATGTGTAAGCTGACTGATGCTGATACAACCGGCTGATATCTCCCAGTGAGATATAGCATCCAAAATTCAACCCAAACTTAGTTGGAATGTTCAGTTTATTGTATAATATTAGGTCACCTAACTTCACATATTAGAGTCTTCTAGTTTTTGTAAGGTATTTCTATGGAAATTTTCCATATCAAATTATAATTTTAAGCAATAATTTTAAAATGAACATTGATGCATATTCCAAATATTATTTTGCACAATCGCATGTTGACCTCAATTTTCTCTTCCCTCCACTGAAAAAGGGACCACTTAGATATGCCTGAGCATTTGTGGGCAAAGTCATTCACTATTCATATTAGTTCCTAAGTCACTTCATCCTATTGAAATCTGTGACCACTGGGAAGGAAAGAAACCCTACTATCCCTTAATGTGGCCCCGAGACAAACACCCCTTAGCAAAAGGAGAAATCACTGCTTTTCCAGAAGGACCTGACTCTGGTACAGCAAAAGGGAAGAATTAGCTTGCCAACTTCTCCATAGTGGGAGCTATTCTTCTAATATGACTGGAGTTAAGCGTGACACTTGGAGGTTGATAAAACACGTAATCAATATGTAATGTCATTTCAGGAGTTCTGGGAAGATCCTTTTCCCCACATAGGTAGTTTATGCCATACTCTTTCTAGAGAGTAGGCTTTAATAACGAGGCAAAAGGAACGTCTTCCTATATAAAGGTCACCCGTGTTTCAATACTCAGCTCTAAGTCTAAATTCTGTGTAAAGCCTTCTTCTGAAAAACTATGGTTCAAATGTCTACCCCCATCATATGTTTCCTGCTGTTATTATGTGTTTATTTTATCTCCCCTGTAAGAATATAAATTCCGAGTGTCTGATGGGATAATACAATTCTTTGTATTCCCGTAGCTCAGTATCTTACAGAGCTAGTTAATTCCCAATAATAATTACTAACATTTATAGAGCTTTAACTGTCTGTCCAACAGAGTGATAGATCTGTGATCTCATTTATTTATTGTTATCAGTAATGATTTCAAGAAGTAGGACTGTTTTTCCTTTCATTTTAAGATGCTGAGGCTTAGAGCAGGTAAGTAACTTGTTCAGGTCACACAGACAGCAAATGGCACAACCGGAATTCAAGCCCAACACTCTGACTCCAGAGGCCTTACTTGTAAGCACCACACTGTACTGCCTCTGTAAGTATTTGTTAAACCAGAGGAAAGAGCACTTGTGTCACAGGGTGCAGAAAGGCAGCTGATTGTGATGCAAATCTGAACATTTCACACCAAAGTTCTGTTAAGGGTTGGCCTTGCCCAGTGGCACAGGCCCAAAGACTTCATTCACTATCCTATATGGGCATCTTTCCCATTGAGGATGAGGAAAGGGAGGCAATCGTATGCATGTGTTGTCAAGAAAGAAATCTTGAGACAATGCTTCCAAACAAGCAACTTCTAAAAGAAGGAAGGATAAATCAGTCCAGGTGGTATTTTTGGATGTGTACATATAAAGGAATACTCATTCATCTAAATTATTTTTTTTCATTTTTCATCCATGCCATATAACATATTTACTCAAACAAGTAGTTGATACTCCTCCCATCCACATACACAGAATCTGGAATACAAGGTGAAAACTAAGTAAACAAACCAAATCTCCAAGAGTCCTCAGGAACAGAAGAGGAAATAGAGGGAAATGCCTCTGAAAAGCCTATTAGATTACTGCTTATGGATAATTTGCTAACATTTTTGTGGAAGCCAAATATCAAGGAACTATCTCTTATCAGGTGGGCCCTGCCACTTTTACCTAAAGGAATCCTGGACTCCACAGGCTTGATGCTGCTGCTGAGAACTACATAAAAATATAAATAACACACATAGTATCAATATTAAGTAAATTGATCCTGGTAAAAAATCACCCCCAATATACCTCAGTTTAGTTTGAGAAACATTTGGGAAATCTACTGAAAAATCCTTCCACCTTCATCCTGAAGGAGAAGAAGAAAATTCCTCTACCCACTCTAGTTCCTTCTGGCTGGGCCACAAATTAAATTGACATGAGACAGAATAACAGGAGAAAAATCAAACAAGTTTAATAACATGTATACATGGGAGAAACCCAGGAATACTGAGCAACTCACCATAATGGCAGAGGCTGTTACCTTAAATACTATCTTCAGCCAAAGACAAAGGAGGATGTTGGGGTGGGGGGAGTCAGTTACGGGAGATTACCAGAAAAGCACAGTAAACAAGAGTAAGGTTATTATGCAGATTTAAGTCGTTGCCTTCCACATTGATAAGAGTTTCTAGAGATAAGGTCATCCTCCTTTCTTCCCAGTACAGAGAGGGAGACATCTTTACAAATGGAGATTTCCCTTACAAAGGTAAATGTCTCTTACAAAGGGTGACTTCTACTTTTCAGAGCTTCTCCCATGTCTGCAGGTTTTAAAAGTAACCAGCCCAAAATAATCTTCATGCCAAAGAGACACATTTTGGGGTGGCCAATTCTGATCCCCCACAATCCCCATTCTGCTTCTTTGTTCCCCTTTCACATCCTAATACATAGAATATAAACCTCCATTACACCAAATTCCTTTTCTAGACTCCCTTGATAAAAAACAACCTCCCACACTTAAATCCCCATCGTTTTATTTCTTTTTCTAGTCCTTCTGAAACAAATGAGGGCAAGTTATGTAATCAGTTTCCATCACCAAACATAACAAACAAAAGGTTGGATACTTTCCCAGCAGTTTTCAAGCTTTCTTTTTCCTCTTCTCATTGTGCACTCATGTTTTGTATTATTGATAGGAAAATTGTTCAAAAGAAGAAAAGCTTATTTTATTTAATAGTACACTGAGGAGCCAATTCCTAGTTTATGCCTCCAGAGTTATGAGCAAATCTGAACTGTGGCCTAAATCCCGTCAGACCAAAACAAAGCCACAGGGGTGAACGACTTATCAGAAAGGGAGGTGTTATTGCCCATAATGGCTTGTTTGGAGAATAGTAATACACATAAAAAATTTAGAGATAAGAAGACAGAAACGTATTGAACTGATGCAGGTGGATAATCATAATTTTATTTTTAGTTAAAAGAAGAAAAATATCTACTAGAAGGCATGAATTTCACCAGGTGAGGCTGACATAGTCAAAGAGTAGATTTTAGGACTAGAATATCAGAAAAGATGTATCAGGTTATCGATACTAATAATAACATTTTACAGGTGCCAACAGTGCAGCTAATTCTAGTGCCACCCTAACAGGGAAGTGGGGCTCACTTGGTTTAGTCCTACCCTTAACTGAGAGCACTGTCCTGAGAACAGGAACCGTTTCTTCCACTCCTGCTGTATTTCCACTAGAGCTCCAATGCACTGGGTGTCCCAACAGAAAGGCAGCTACTTAGTGGCAGAGCTGAAATTCAAACCCAGGCAATCTGACTCCAGAGCTCACCAGGTTGGTAAACTCTGTGTCTCAATTTCTTCACCTGTTAAATGGAAAAGATAATGATAATCCATTAGCTCCCTAAATGGATTATTATAAGGGTTAAATTATTTAAAATGCAAAAAAGCACTTAGAATGGTGCCAGACACATTATAAGTGCTCAATGAATATCAGCTGCTAGTCTCTTTCCAAGACAAAGGAAGACAAAAACAACACTTTATTGCAATAAAGGTACTCAGTCTTAGATTCCCAGGGAGCTCTACTGGGTCCCTGATGAATTTCACTACTTGAATGGCTTAAAACAAACACAGGGCAAAAGTTCTGTCCTGCTGACTCCTACCACAATGCCCAAATCTACTATTCCAGTGTGAAGAATGACCATAGGCACAGCAAGAGGCAGACAATGTAATCTCCTAGTACAGGATTATTTTTTACACTTCTTACTAAAGAGTCAGCCTCTAGAAATGTGACTCAATTGAGTGATTTCAAATTTGACCAATCCATAGATATATTCTGTCCCTTAAGAATAGAAGAAGAGATTAGGGGAGCTATGAGTTTCTGTAGGGCAACACACTGCTTCTTATGACCAATGATGGCTATGTCATTTGCGCATCATCCAAGCAAGAAATCACAGATTAAAGAGTCTTCAGTTTCTCACTCTCCCTCACTTCCCACATCCAACTAATGTTTCTCTGCCCATGCTGCTACTATTCTAGTTCATGCCTTTAGCATCATTTCCTGAAGTTCTCACTAGTCTTTCTGGAAGGAATCTCTATTCTCCAATTCAACCTCTACAGTGACATCACAGTTAATGTGTTTGCTTGCAAAATTGGCCACAGGACTTTGCAGCTCCTCCCATCGAGAGACAGAGTCTATTTCTCCACTCTGGATAGCCATATGAAACTGGAATAGGTAATAAATTGCTCCAACCCATAGAAAGCAGCAGAAGTGACACTGTGTGAGTTCCAAGCCTAGGCCTCAAGGGGCTCTGGAGCCTCTGTTCTTATTGCTCTTAGAACCCTGTGCCCACCAGGTAAAGAATGCTAGGCTAGCCTGCTGCATAATGAAGGATACATGGCCCAGTCACCTGACACCCTGGCTGAGTGCCAGTTATCCTAAATGCTTCAGCTGCCACTCAATCTATCAGTTGACTGCAGATGTATGAGAGAACCCAGCAGGATCTGCTAAACTGGCCCAGACAAGAAGAATCAACCAGCCGACTCACAGAATGGAGAACTAAATAAATAGTGGTTGATTTAAGCCACAAGCTTAAAGGTAGTTTGCTATGTGGCAAAAGAGAAAAGATAGAGATTCCATTTAATATTTTAAAAATTGCAGGTAAGAATATCAATTAACATGAAACCAACATTCATAAAGGAGAAATTATAAAGGATACAAAGCTAAATAGAAACACTTATAAATAGGAGATTTTAATTTCCCCTTCTCTGTCCATGAAAGCTATGTGGGAAAAAAGTAAGGATATAAAATATCTAAATAACATAATTATAACGTAGATGATTAATATTTATTGAACACTCCATGTTAAAAACAGAGAATACATCTTTTTTCAAATGCAAGAAATGTAGAAATTAAATACAAAATAAACTAATAGAAGACTTTTCTACCTGGAAATTTAAAAATATGAAATCAGAATTTCTAGAAAGCAACAATAATGAAAACACTGTAAATCAAGTCTATAAAATGAGGCTAAAACACTGTTTAGAGGAAATTTTTGGCATTAAAAATTTATGTCAATGAAAAATAAAAATCTTACTCAAAAATTTAGAAAAAGAATACCAAAATAAACCAACAGAAAGCAGAAGGAAGAAATTAATAAAAATAAAAGGAGAATTTACTCTGGGTTAGAAAACAGAAAAATGTTTTTAAAAATAGCTAATTGATTAATCTTTTAAATATCAATAAAATGAATAAACAACTAGCAAAGTTAATCAGGAAAAAAAGGGGACGTACTGAAAATATTTTTAAGTGAAATTACAAAGAGTAAAACCATGAAAACAGAGGAAATTAAAAAATCAAAAGAAACTACTTTGCTCAGCACGAGGCGAATAAATTCAAAAACTTGGGTGAAATGAATAATTTTCTAGGAAAACATAATTTCTTCACAACTGAAGAAAAAAAAAAAAAGCCTAAACAGAGTAATGTCTACAGAAAAAATAAAGATATGAGCCACCTCCTGACATCCCCAAATAAAGCTCCAGGCTCAGATGGTTTCCCAGGGGAATCCAAACAAATCATTAAAGACCAAATAATTCTAACAACATATGAACTGTTCCAGAGCATTAAAAAGGAAGAAAAATTCAGGTTCTTTTTTTATGAAGCAAATATTACATTTATACTAAAACCTGAAAGACACTAAAAAAAAGAAACTACAGACCATCTTCTTTGTAAATATAATATAATTACCTTTGTAATATATTAACAGCAGATTAAAAACAGTACATTTAGAAGAATGATCCGCCAAGACTAAGTGAGATTTATTCCAATGATGCAAGAATGTTTCAGAATTAGAGAATCTGTTAATATAATTCACCTAATAATATAATTCATCATATTAATATATCTGAGGAGAAAAAAATTATATAATCATCTCAAATGCTAAAAAGACTACATTCAAAACCATTCTTGATTTTTAATGATTAATAGCATAAGTAAAGATGAGAAATTATTCTTCGCCTAAACCCAGCATTATGTTTAACCGAGGAATTTCCACTAAAGACAAGAGCAAAAGAAAAATGATCAGTATCTCCACTATTTTTTAATATTGTACTAGAATTAGTAGCCAATGCACTTAGATATAAAAACAAAATTTAGAGACATAAAATTTGGAAAGGAGGAGATAAACTCACTTTTTTCACATGATGTTGTATACCTTGAAACACATGAGAATCAACTAAGAAATTATTATAAACAATAAGAGAATTTAGTAAAGTAGCAAGGTAAAAAATTAGTGTACAGGAATCAGTGGTTTTCACATATACAAAAACCAACCAATTAAAAGATATAATGGAAGAAAAGATTACATTCACAAAAATATTGCTAAAAAACTAGCAACAAAAAATATATAAATTACTTAATATAAATTTAATAAGAAATGTATTAGATGTATAGAATAAAACTAATGTACCTCTGGGAGCACCAACACACATTTTGAATAAGAAGACTCAAAGTCATAAAGATGTCAATCATCTTAATTTATAAGCATAACACAACTACAGTTAAAATACTAATAATTTTTTAATAGACAATCAGATTCTCAAGTATATGTAAAAATATATATATGTAAGAATAGGCAAGAAACCACTGAAAGAGAAGAGCAATGAGAGTGGGACAGCCTCAACAGATATTAAACATAGTACCTCAATAATTTAAACAGTATAGTACTATTATAAATAGACCAAAAATACAGAATAGTAAGTTCAAAAGCAGGCCCAAATAAATGTGTAATTTTAATATACGATAAAGATTTTATCTCAAATCAGTGGTAAAAAGATAGACTGTTCAATGAAAGATATTAGGACAACTTGGGATGCATCTGAAAAAAATAAAGTTGCATCGATATCTCAAATCATATTCCAAGAAAAATTCCCAAGAGGTGAAATAATTAAATGTAGAAAATGAAACCCTAAAAGTAACAGAAGACAATGTGGAATTATTTTATTGCATTGGAGTACAAAAGGCCTTTCTAAGACTGACTCAAAAAGCCACGGATCATAAAAACAAATACTGATTAATGATCCTTCCAATGTCCTGGTTTTAGAGTTCCTTGACCTGTCCTCCAAATATCTTGTTTAATACCCTAACTCAGCCCCTCACTCCGTGGACATAGCTCTACCTTGTAATTTCCAATCATTGCAAACTTATCATAATCTCAATTTTGAGAAGCTGCTCTCTGACACGCAGTTCCCCTAGCACCCTTACTCCAACAATCCTTTGAACCCCAGGTCCTACAAACTATTGATTCTACTGCCTCGTCATTGACCCTCACCTCCTTAATACCTTCAAGGTCCTCTTCAACCAGCTTTAAATCTAGGATAAATCATTATATTTGTTGCCTTAAATACACCCTCAATCCCCTTGCCCTCTCTTTATTTAGCATACTTTGAAGAAACACAACAATGGTTAAATCCAGCTGTCTAACTATTCCACACTGGCACCAAAGAAGTGAACCTGGCTCAGAAAACCATTAACGGTGCTAAATGTCCTCATTGTAATGCGTGATCACTAACCTCCAGTGTACTATTAATGCTCCCCAACAACGCAACTTCACCTGTTCCGTTTGTCCTTCCACTCTCTTAGAAAGCCTTTCCATCACTTCTCTCTCCTCGAGCGTCCAACACCTTTCCCACTACTGTTACTATCAGCTGATGACTTTCCTTACATGTCACTAAAAAGATAGAAACAATAAAAAGATAACGTTGATAATCTCCACATATAACCACACCTTCATTTATCCTCATATCCCCTACCTCCTCCCCTGTTACTATGGATAAACTGTCTGTGTTCCTAACTACTGCCAACCCTTAACTAGGGCTCTGGATTAGATTCCATAAACTCTTATCTCCTGTAGTTTATTCTTCCAGTAATTCTTTCCTTTCAGCAGCAGCACCAATTTTCTCCTCTACCTGGAAAAATGTATATATAATTTATATGTAAACATGCTGATATCTCTCCTGAAACTCTTCTCTATATAACTTACTCCCTTGGAAATCTCATCTAAGATGTCTCCTGCCTGTAAATATGTGGTGATGATTCACAAATGTCTATCTCTAGATCAGAACGCTCCCCTGAGCCCCAGACCCTGATTTCCTATTCAACTTCTCTCCTTGGATATCTAATAGGCACCTCAAAATTAACATGTGGAAAACTGAGTTCCTAATCTTCTCCCACCCCCGTTAAGATTGCTAGTCTATTCTTCCACTTACTTAAGCCAATGAACTTGGAGTTATCCTTCGCTTCTCTCTTTTCTCCATAGCTGGGATCCAATTTATCAGCAAATCTTGTTAGTTCTATCTAAAATATATCTATACAGCACTCTTTGTCACCTCCGCTATTACCACTCCAGTCTAACTGCCACACCAGTAGCTCTCAGTTATTGCAATAGGCTATTAACCGATCATGCTTCTTACCTTTACCCCTCCAGTATTTTCTCCACAATAACTAGAGTGATTCTGCTAAAATCTAAGTCAGATCAGGTCACTTTTCCACTCAAACTCTCAATAGCTGTGGTTCCCAAACTGTGTGCCAAGGCTCCCTGGGGCACCAGGGTGAACTTGCCAGTGTACTCTTACATATCTTAAATTTTCAAGAGAGAAGTACAGAGACACTCAATATCTTTGGCACTTAAGGTGAACTACTAACTCAGGGTAGTTGATAGTTTCAATGTTAGATCACATTACATTTCTTTTCTTGATGTGATATCTTTGTAAAACAGATTTATAAAATTTTCAGCAGTTGCTGCAATAAAAAGCAAGTACCACATAAAAACCAAAGTGGAACAGAAAATGAGTGTGGCAGTATCCAATTTGATTCCAAGGTTTGAGAACTTGTGCTGTGAGCAAGTGGTGCACACATCCCACTCATAAGTAATTGTGGTTAGGAACGAAATGAAAAAGTTCTTTCTTTGAATTTATGTGTATTTTTAAAAAACATCTATTAAGTTGTGCAGACATAAATACTTATCAAGTTCTTTAGCCGTAACTACTTAGTAAATGAAATTGTTAAGTCTTCCTCTTGGCCTAGAAGCATGACGAAAAAATTACGCAGAGGATACAGTGGCCTTAAGCTAAGAAATAATTTGGTATGATTAAAGAACAAAAAAAATCAGTAAGCCTGAAGCAGGGTAAACATGGGGAAGAATGATCAAAAAACACCTTGGAGGGGGAGACACGGGCAGATCATGCAGAATATCAGAGGCCATTCTGAGAAATTTAACTTTACGCTAATAGCAATGACAGGTCTTTGAAGTTATTTTAAGCAGATGGGTAATTTGATCTGATTTACAAATTTAAATGATGGAGCTCCTCCATGGAGAATGGACTGGGAAAGGGGGAGAAGGAGAAGTGAAGAACCTGGCAGGCAGTTGTCTAGTCCAGAGAACATGGTGGCTTGGACCAGAGAGTGGCAGTAGAAATAGAAATGTAGGGAGACCAGGAGCGTTTTATAGATACAATACACAACACTTGGTGATGGATTGAATGAAAGAGGGAAGGGAGATGGAAGCATCAGGGATGGCTCTTAAATTTCTGGCTTGAGCACGTAGGTGCCCGAACCTGAAATGAAGACAGGGAGGAACTAGTTTCCGGGAATCCAAGAATATCAAAGCTTAGGTTTAGATGTTTTAAACTTAAGATACTTATAAAATCTACAGATAACAGTAGGCAGGCATTTGGGTTTGAATGTGAAATCAATATCCCTTTCCCTAAATATGACCTGATTCTTCAGTCTTTCAATGCCAATTTTACTGAGTTCTTCTGATCTGTAGCCCCCAAATACCCTTAACATATACAGTCTCATCCAAGATCAACTTGGACGTGTCCTGCCAAGGCAGGCAGCACATTAGGGTCTCCATCTCTCAGTGTGCACAGAATTTAGTTTTGCTGTCATAAAACCAGTATTCACACAGTCATATGTTTTAAGCCTCCAGACTATACCTTGAAAACAAACTTTCTTCACTTGGCTATTGAAAATCTTCCTAGCCACTTCCAATCTCTCCTCCCTTAGGGCTATGTGTTGTCCTTATTGCAATAGCTGATGCTGGGGGTCCTATGACAAACCAAGCAAACCAGCAGAATATGAAGATGCCGTTCCCTGACGTTGAGTTTTACGGCAGCCTAGTTCCCTCTGCTATAATGGTCCAACTTACCAAATCAAATCCCCATGGATCTCAGTAGCTTAAATTAAACTGAAGTTTGACACTCCTCTATTGTTGCTGTATTTGGGAGTGTCTACCACCTGTGGGTGCCAGTTTTCTCTACCTTTACATAAGCTCCCACACGTGGGGTTCCAGCATGCCCCATCCAAGCCTGTTTTGTTGATCAAAGTCTCCACATCTTTGTACCACATTTATCCTCTTCCCCTCTGGAAACACATTTATCCTTTAAAATCCAACTCTGTTACCCCCTTAATTTATTCTCTCTTGAGATTATTCTTGTTAAAATTCACACTAGAACTTAATATTTTCTTCATGTTGCCTTTAGTTGTTTTGTAGTCTTTCTCTCAATGTAGCAGGATACATATATATTTATGGACTTTTTCCAGTTACACTAGATCTGTCAATAATTGGGTTTCTACTGACAAATCAAACTGCCACATTTGGCCATTTGTATTGATTTGCCTTATACACACCTGATTCTATTTGTACAGATAACTAAAGCACAAAAATGTTTTGATTACTATTACAATTAGTGAAGTGGTTTCTTGTAATTGTGATAGTAACCATTTTACTGTTGATATTCCTATTTTTACATTTATTTAATCCATCTCCCAGAGCTATATTTTTCTTATCTTGTTTCTATTAAATTGGACAGTTTGGGGGCAAAGGGGGAACTTCCACTGCTTTGGTGAAACTATTCCATAGCAGAATGTACTTGCCTGCAGGAAAGATACTTTGATCTGCTGTGGACACATCCCAGTCCATTGTGTAGCAGTTCCCTTCCAAAATACTCTTAAAGTCATGCCCACTGTGCTACATTAAGTTGTTTCAGCCCACAACTGAGGATCAATCTAAGAAATGTTATTTATTCATTTGCCACAATTTATTGCCTTAATTACATACACCTTGTGATTACTAGTTATCCATCCTAGACCTAAGCTGTCACGTGTTACTGTGCAGTTCTCTTTCTCAGTGTATCAGAACACATCAGTTTTTATGGATTTTTCCCTTTGCATTTGATCTTTTAATAATTTGATCTCTTCTGACTAAATCAGTCCATCGGGTTCTGTCATTTATATTGATTTTCACTTATCATACTACTAGCACTTTTATTTCTCAAATGCTTGCTAATTTACTAGAGTTCTTGAAGGCTTGTTTCAGTGTTGGCATGTACTTTGAAATCATTCAAGTATAAAGAAATCCTATAATCCTCATTCTCTACTTTTGTTTTGCTCTATTTTCTCCTAAATGGTCTCTGTGTCAAATAGAAGCAAGAAGAATTAAATTTCCTTAAATGATCACTAATTTCTATCCCTTTTCCTTAAAAATATGTTGGTAACTGTTTTAAGTCCCAGAGTCTCAAAATACTGAAATTGATCATCAATTTCTATTTGATAGGCATCATTTTTTCCCTACATTGTATTTTTATCAAATTTCTTGCTTCGGCCAAGTATTCTTTAACTTGGTATTAACTGAAATGGAAGACTTTTACTGTACTCAACTCTACATGTCCCATGGTAGTAAGGCAAATGCTCTTCAAATGGGAACGAATCAGTCAATATTTGTTGAATTAAGTCATTAGACACATTGAAGGAAAGGCTTACAGGTCCAAGTCTCTTAAATTAATGTGAATATTTCTTCTGTGGTAGTTCTCTGGTCCCTAAATTGATCTGTTTTCCCAGTTTTCTATTATAGCTCCATTTAGAACACACAATCAATTTAAAATGAATAGCATAGCCCAGCTGGGAAATACTTGACAAAACATTAAGTCTAGGCAAACAGAACTCAAAGATTCACTATATGTAGTGAAAATTACCTACCCATTCTCCTGACTGTTCTAAATCTTGATGTGTTAATGTAATAAAGTGTGTTTAGATACAATTTAACTAAAGTCCTTTTTTTTTAAATCTCATCGCCTAGTTTTGCCTTAAAACAAAGAAAATAGCCAAGTTTTGATGTTTATTCTCAGACTTCGTGATACTATGATTTCATGTATTTTTTATTGTTCATTTGCTGGAATAAAGAGAGGAAAATTTGATTCCTTGGGATGAAATAATATCTGCTGGAACACAATTACTTTTCTTATTCAAATCTTTTAGTACTTTATGAGATTTAAAAACAATAAAAATCTGCACCTGCATTTTTGCAGGACTAAAAAACTGGAGTGAAACTGAATGGTGTTCGTGGGGATCAAACAGGAAAAATCCATTTGACACTATTAGCCTTGGGATCCCAAGTGAGCACATAAAACACATTATACTTCCCTATCTGAAAACATAACCTGAATCTATCTATACAATGCCAAACATGTGGAATATGAACAACCCAATCAATTAGTCACCTAACAGTCCACATGATGCCAAACATCTGGATCTTTGGAAACTTCCAGATGAATAAGGGAATTTTTCACTTTTCTTCTGAATTTTTTTGGCAGCATATGAACATAGCCAAATGTGGCACTTTTAATTGTGTTGTTACTTTCAGGCATCAGGTTCCAAAATATCTTTAAAGTTCTAACCCTTCAATATCCAAAGAAAATCTATTTAGCATGCAGTCTTTCTTGATTCATTTTGATAAAGAATTTATACTGAACACTTATAATGGCAAAAATCAGGGTCATTCAATGAATTTGTATGTTAATTCAATAGAGTTTAGAGAGCTGGGTATTAATGTTCTGCTTCCCAAGGAAAATATCTATATTGAGATAATCTGTCTTAAGCTTCCTATGTGCTCCATTTTCAACTCATCACATTGTTGTGCCTATGTTCTACGCCTTCCCTTGCTGCCTAAGAGGTTTATTCAAGAGGGATTTGGGACAGGAAAATACTTTGAGACTGGGAGCAGAAAAATGAAGAAGGTGAGGGTCTGACGTCCAGAAGCCAAAATGGGGCAGATCTTTGGCAACAGCTTCAGACACAGAGGGAACAACAAATGACAACCAAGTGCAAGCAGGAGATGCTCCTTTAGGGAAATCCGAAAGGATGAAGGACACTCTCCCCCAATATAAGGACAAGATGAAAAGCCTACGGGAATTTAGACCAACTCCAAGGAAGGGAGTAGAGACTGGGGTCTGTGACTGGAAATGTCAAAAACTGCTACCCTAATTCTCTTCCTTTTCCTCTTCTCTCTTCTTCTTCCTCTTCTTCCTCCCCCTTCTCCTTCTCCTCCTCTTCCTCTTCTGTCTCTTCTTCTTCCTCTTCCTCTTCCTTTTCTCCTCCCGCTCCTCATCTTCTCCTCCTTTTCCTCCGCTTTCTCCTCCTACTTCTCCTTCTCTCTCCTCTCCCTCCCTCCCTTCCGCCCTTCTCTGTATATTCAGATTCTCAAATTTTAAAATGCAATCAACAATTTCACAAATAAAACCTTTTCATATGATCCTACTCCTCTTTCCGACCACCATTCCATCTCTTCTTTCTTCCTGGCTAAATTCCTCTAAACTCTCAGGGTCCTGTAAGCACTCCACTGCCTCTCCAAGAGATCCTCCTTTACTCCCTGCAGGCCAGCTTCTGCTCCTGTTATTTAGTCTTAGATCTTCCATCAAGTCAATGAAGCTTAAGCTTCAGGACCCTCTCTCTTTTTTTTTTTTTTTTGACAGTTTTATTTCCTCCTTTTTAATTTGTATAACTTTTTTTCTTTATTCATATTGGCTTATAACGTGGTGTAAATTTCAGGTGTACATTATTATATTTCAGTTTCTGTATAGACTGCATCGTGTTTACCACCAACAGTCTAGTTTTTATCTATCACCATACATATGTATCCCTTTATCCCTTTTGCCTTCCCCCGACTCCCCTCTCCTCTGGTAACCACTAATCTGTTTTCCTTATCTATGTGTTTGTTTATCCTCCACTTATGAGTAAAATCATATGGTATTTGTCTTTCTCTGTCTGACTTACTTGGCTTAGCATAATGCCCTCAAAATCCATCTATATAGTCGCAAATGGCACAATTTTGTCTTTTTTCTTTTTATGACTGAGTCGTATTCCATTGTATGTATATACCACATCTTCTTAATCCATTCATCCATTAATGGGCACTTGGGTTGCTGCCACATCTTGGCTATTGTGAATAATGCTGAGATGAACATAGGGATGCATGAATCTCTTTGAATTGTTGATTTCTTGTTCTTTGGGTAAATACTTGGTAGTGGGATAGCTGAATCATATGGTAGTTCTATTTTTAATTTTTTGAGAAAGTGCTATACTGTTTGCCATAGTGGCTGCACCTGTTTGCAGTCCCACCAGCACTGTATGAGGATTGCCATTTTCTCCACATCCTCTGCAACACTTGTTATTTCTTGTCTTGTTAATTATAGCCATCCTGATGGGTATGAGGTGATATCTCATTGTAGTTTTGATTTGCATTTCCCTAATAATCAATGATGTTGAACATCTTTTCATGCACTTGTTGGCCATCTGTATATCTTCTTTGGAAAACTGTGTGCTCATTTGCTCTGTCCATTTTTTGATCTAGTTGTTCATTCTTTTGTTGTTGGGTTATATGTGTTCTGTATGTACTTTAGAAAATAACCCTTTGTCGGGCAGGTGATTTGCAAATATTTTCTCCCCATTGGTGTGTTGTCTCTTTGTTTTGTTGATGGTTTCCTTTGCTGTGCAGGAGCTTTTTAGTTTGACATAGTCCCATTTGTTTATTTTTTCTTTTGTTTCCCTTGCCTGAGTAGACATGGCATTCGAAAAGACGCTAAGACTGATGTCAAAAAGTGTACTGCCTATGTTTTCTTCTAGGAGTTTTATGGTTTCAGGTCTTATATTCAAATCTTTAATTTATTTTGAGTTAAATTTTGTGTATGGCATAAGATAATGGTCTACCTTCATTCTTTTGCATTTGGCTGTCCGGTTTTCCCAACGTCACTTATTGAAGAGACTTTCCTTTCTCCATTGTATGTTCTTGGCTCCTTTGTCAAAGATTAGCTGTCCATAGATGTGTGGGTTTATTTTGGGGTTCTTGATTCTGTTCCATTGATCTGTGTGTCTGTTTTTCTGCCAGTACTATGCTTTTTTGATTACTATAGCTTTGTAGTGTAGTTTGAATTCAGGGAGTGTGATACCTTCAACTTTGTTCTCTTTTCTCGGGATTGCTTTGGCTATTCAGAGTCTTTTGTTGTTCCATATAAATTTTAGCATTCTTTGTTCTACTTTTGTGAAGAATGTCATTGGGATTCTGATTGGGATTGTATTCAATCTGTAGATTGCTTCAGGTAATATACATATTTTAACTGTATTTATTCTTCCAATCCATGAACATGGAATATCTTTCCATTTCTTTATCTTCTTTGATTTCATTCAATATTGCCTATAGTTTTCAGTGTATAGATCTTTCACCTCCTTGGTTAAATTTATTCCTAGGTATTTTATTCTTTTTATTGCAATTGTAAATGGGATTGTATTCCTGACTCCACTTTCTACTAGTTCGTTATTAGCATATAGAAATGCAACTGATCTTTGTATGTTGATTTTGTATCCTGCAATTTCACTGTATTTGTTGATTACTTCTACTAGCTTTTTGGTGCATTCTTTAGGATTTTTTATATACAGAATCATGTCGTCCACAAATAGTGAGATTTTCACTTCTTCCTTGCCAGTTTGAATCCCTTTTTAGTTCTTTTTCTTGCCTAACTGCACTAGCTAAAACTTCCAGTACTATATTGAATAAGAGTGGTGAAAGTAGGCATCCTTGTCTTGATCCCATTCTCAGATGAATGCCTTTCAGTTTTTCACTGTTGAGTTTGATGTTGTCTGTGGGTTTGTCATATATGGCCTTTATTATGTTGAGGTACTTTCCTTCTATACCCATTTTATTGAGAATTTTTATCATAAATGGATGTTGGATCTTGTCAAATTCTTTCTCAGCATCTATTGAGATGATCATGTGATTTTTATTCTTGATTATGTTAATGGGGTGTATCACATTAATTGATTTGCAGATGTTGAACCATCCCTGCATCCTTGGAATAAATCCCACTTGATTGTGGTATACAATCCCTTTATTGTATTATTGTATTTGATTGGCTAATATTTTGTTGAGGATTTTTGCATCTACATTCATCAGTGACATTGGCCTCTAATTTTTTTTTGTTGTGTTGTCCTAGTCTGGTTTTGGTGTCAGGGTAATGTTGGCCTCATAGAGTGAGTTAGGAAGCTTCCCCTCCTCTTCAATTTTTGGAAGAGTTTGAGAAGGATAGGTATTAAGTCTTCTTTGAATGTTTGGTAGTATTCACCAGGGAAGCCATCTAGTCCTGTAATTTTGTTTTAGAGGAAGTTTTTGATTATTGTTTCAATCTCTTTACTTGTAATTGTTCTGTTCATATTCTCTATTTCTTCTTGATTCAGTTTTGGGAGGTTGCTAGATTCTAAGAATTTATCCATTTCTTCTAGGTTATCTAGTTTGTTGGCATATAGCTTTTCATAATATTCTCTTATAATCCTTTGTATTTCTGTGGGGTCCATTGTAGTTTCTCCTCTTTCATTTCTGATTTTATTTATTTAAGTCTTCTCTCTTTTTTTCTTAGTTAGTCTGGCTAAGGGTTTGTCAATTTTGTTTATCTTCTCAAAGAACCAGCTGTTAGTTTCATTGATCCTTTCTATTTTTTTAGTCTCTATTTCATTCATTTCTGCTCTGATTTTTATTATTTCCTTCCTTCTACTGACTTTGGGCTTTGTTCTTTTTCTAGTTCTCTTAGGTACAGAGTAAGTGTGTTTACTTGAGATTTTTCTTGTTTTATGAGGTAGGCCTGTATTGCTATAAATTTCCTTTTTAGTACTTCTTTTGCTGCATCCTATAAGTTTTGATGTGTTGTGTCTTCATTTTTATTTGTCTCTCGGTATTTTTTGATTTCTCCTTTGATTTCTTCATTGATCCAATAGTTGTTCAGTAGCATATTGTTTAGTTTCCACATATTTGTGACTTTCCCAGCTTTTTTCTTAGATTCTATATCTAGTTTCATAGCATTGTGGTTGGAAAAGATGTTTGATATGATTTCCATCTTCCTAAGTTTATTGAGGCTTGCTTTGTTTCCCAGCATGTAGTCTATCTTTGAGAATGTTCCATGTGCACTTGAGAAGAATTTGTTTTCTGCTGGTTTTGGATGGAATGTTCTATATATATGTATTAAGTCCATCTGGTCTGGTGTTTCATTTAAGGCCACTGCTTCTTTGTTGACATTCTGTCTGGATGATCTATCCGCTGACATAAGTTGGGTGCTAAGAACCACTACTATTATTGCATTGCTGTCAATTTCTCCCCTTAGGTCTGTTAATAGTTGCTTATATACTTTGGTGCCCCTGTGTTAGGTGCATATATATTAATAAGTGTTATGTCTTCTTGGTGGAATGTCCCTTTTATCATTATATGATGGCTACCTTTGTCTCTTATCATCTTTTTTATCTTGAAGTCTGTTTTGTCCAATATAAGTATGGCAATACTCACTTTCTTTTGCTTGCCATTTGCTTGGAGTATTGTCTTCCATCCCTTCACTGGGAGCCTATGTTTGTCTTTAAAGCTGAGATGTGTTTCCTGTAGGCAGCATATCATTAGGTCCTGTCTTTTAATCCATACAGCCACTCTGTGTCTTTTGATTGGTGAATTCAATCCATTTACATTTATAGTGATTATTGATATATGAGGGCTTAATACTGCCATTTTATCTTTTGTTTTCCAGTTGTTCTATATTTCCATTGTTTCTTTTCCCTTGTATTTCTCTCTGCCATTTCAGTTTGGTAGTTTTCTGTGATGGTTTTCTCTTTACTTATGATCTGTGACTCTGCTCTGATTTTTTGTTTAGCAGTTACGATGAGGTCTGTATAAAATATCTCATAGATAAGATGGTCCATTTTCTGACAGCCTCTTGTCTCCATTAGCCTATGCAGGTTCCATCCCTTTCCTTTTCCCTTTCTATGTTTTTGTTGTCACAAATTATTCTTTTTTGTGTTGTGAGTTTGTGACCAAATTGAAGTGTTTATAGTTTTTGATGCTTTCTTTCCCTTTATCCTTTATTTTGTAGTTAAGTGTTTGCTAACCTATTCTGATATAGAGCTGCAATTTTCTGATTTTGTCTTTCTATTTATCTCCTTGTTCAAAGCTTTGTAAACCTTTGCCCTTTTGTTTCAGGTAGGAGAGCTGCCTTCATCATTTATTGTAAGGCAGGTCTAGTGGCAATGAACTGCCTTAGCTTTTGTTTGTCTGAGAAAGCTTTTATTTTTCATCATATATGAAGGATAATTTCACTGGATAGAGTACTCTTCACTGATAGTTTTTGTCTTTTAGTATTTTTGATATATCATTCCATTCTCCCCTAGCCTGTAAGGTTTCTGGTGAGAAATCCACTGAAAGGCTGATGGGAGTTGCCTTGTAGGTTATTTCATTCTCTCTTGCTGCCCTTAATATATTTTCTTTGTCAATGACTTTTGACAGTCTTAATATTATATGCCCTGGAGAAGATCTTTTTGCATCGATGTAATTAGGAGTTCTATTGGCTTCAGGTACTTGTATGTCCAGTTCCTTCCCCAGGTTTGGGAAGTTCTCAGCTATTATTTCTTTGAATAATCTCTCTGCTCCTTTATCCCTCTCTTCTCCCTC
The DNA here is from genome assembly GCF_057802395.1 of Ceratotherium simum simum. Classification (NCBI taxonomy): domain Eukaryota; kingdom Metazoa; phylum Chordata; class Mammalia; order Perissodactyla; family Rhinocerotidae; genus Ceratotherium; species Ceratotherium simum. The sequence continues at coordinate 12,842,561 of NC_141930.1, forward strand.
TGGGATACCTATAATCCTTATGTTACTTTTCCTAATTGAGTCAGATATTTCTTGAAGAATTTTTTCATTTTTAAAAGTCTTAGTTCTCTCTCCTCCTCCACATGAATCATTTCCAGGTTTCTAACTTTGGGCTCACTAATTCTCTCCTCCATAAAGTCTGCTTTATTTTTTATGCTTTCCATATTATTTTTTATCTCATTAATTGTGTTCTTCATATCCAGAATTTCTGCTTAGTTTTTTGTTTGTTTGTTTTTTAGAGCTTCAATCTTTTGGTGAAGTATTCTTTCTGTTCATTAACTTTATTCCTAAGCTCATTGAACTGTCTTTCTGAGTTTTCTTGTAACTCGTTGAGTTTCTTTATGACAGCTATTTTGAATTCTCTGTCAGTTAGATTGTAATCTTCTATGACTTCAGGTTTGGTTTCTGAAGAGTTGTCATTTTCTTTCTGTTCTGCAGTGTTACTGTAGTGCTTCATGGTGTCTGATGAATTGATCCTCTGCTGGCACATTTGTGATAGTAGTCACCTTTTCTTATTTGGGTACAGCTTTGGTTCTGAGCTGCTTCTGATTGGATTTGAGAGCCTGCACTTTCTACCCTCCACTGCCTCTGCCAGAAGCATCAGCAGTTCCCTCTTTGTGCTGCTTGTGCCTTTGGGGTTAGTGGTACCTTTCTGTGTGGATGTCACTTCAGTCTCCAGTGATGCCACTGGGGTCACCAGGCTGCAAGCACATCTGCTGCTCTCTGGGTCACCTGGGTCTCATGTTCCTCCATGGCTCTCTATGGGCTTGGAAGTTGCTGTCCCCTGCACTACCTGCACTGCTGTTCCCAGGTTGCCATGGGGTGCTGGTTGCACCATTGCCAAGGGAGCTGGGTTCACAGATGTTACTATTGTTGACAGGGACCTGAGGACCCAGGGACTTGTATGCAGCCACCAATGCTGGTGGAGCTGGTATCTGGGTTGCCACCACTGGGGGCTGGGTCACTGGTTCTGCTGTGGTTCCTCATGCTTCTGGTCACAGATTCCACCTGCCATCACTGGAGGGGGACAGGAGCTTTTCTTTATGCTCCTGCTCCATCTGCTCATAGTGGCACCACTCCAGCCACTGCTGCTGCTGCCACTCTGCTGACTATTGCACAGGTGGGACATGTTTGTGTGTATAGGGCTGCCGCTGCTCTGTGGGCATTCACACACAGGCCGGGCTGCCCCCACCTCAACTCGCAGTCACATGGGCTGCTGCCTGAAGATCCACACCCTGGGTTGTTGCCACTGGGGGAGGGGGAGGCCACTCACCTAGTTCTACTGCTTCCTGGGGGTCCATTCCACCCACCTTCAGATGTATAGATGCATGGATCTCTCAGGCATCCTGTTGTGTTGTGTAGGGAACACTCTGTTGGTCAATAGATGTCCGTTCAGTTGTAACTTAGAGGGGAGAGAAAAAGGAAACAACTCAGGCTTCCATGATGCTGATGTCACTCCCAGGACCCCCTCTCTTAAATGGGCCTATTATCCAAGACTCTGGAAGTGGCTCTAGTAATGTGTTCATATAGACATATGTTTTGGTAAAATTTGCAACATGACACAAAGTTGCAGGGCCTGAAGTTGTATTGCATTATGGCACCTGACAACAGACATAGTACAGAGGATAATCAAGATTTGAAAGGTACAGAGCCAGAAACTAGTCTGTGGAAAGTTACAAATGCAAGATTCAATTCTCAATGATGCTTGGTCAAAATGAACGCTCTGTCTTATCAAAAAGTACTTGATCAGTATAACACATACAATTATAAATGCACTGTATATATTTTCCTTTTTAATGGAGATTATAATGATGAAATTAACCAGAATTCCCATTTGTAGGATCTATACATCTATAGCAGGGCTACAAATAGCTAATATGTCTGTGTTTGAATTAACATGATTTATATATTTGAAATTATTAGATGACATCTTAGCATACCTAACACTTCTTGAACTGATAAAAGACTAGACAAGTTCCACTCAAAGCTACACATGTATTTCCACCAACACAGAGAAATTCACTGAAGAAACAAGTGTTTCAAAGAAAACATTTCTATACATGTTCATTAGGAATTCATCCAATGGTAGCATAAGAGTAATTTATTTGCAATTGTGTGGCTTAATACAATGTAATGACAATTTTTAAATGCATTTGAATAACTCTTGAGCATGCCTTAATGTCAGATTAATTTTGTACATTTTTCAGAATTATTGTTCATATTAAAAATCAAGTATGTTCTGAAGAAGTATGCTAGTAGAAGCCAAATACATAAACTGAAATAAAGAAAACTGGTAGAAGCTTCAAACTGCCTTTAAAGTTGGAGATAATTACAACCTTTTAAAATTATAATCAGTTGTTATTTCTTTTCTCATTCTAAATAGATATTCCCTTTGTTCCTAATTTTGTATTTATGATTGTGCAATCTTTTCCTTAGAGAAAGTTCCCAAATCATATTAGTTTCAGATTAAACAAACCCTATATTTACCCCTGACCTCACTATTATTGTAGCATTTCACAAATTAAAGTCCAAGAAGCTCCTGCCTCAGAATCACCTGGGATGCTTGCCAAAATACAGAGTCCTGGACCCAACTCTGCATCTACAGAATCAGCACCTACAAAGGTAGCTCTGGGAATTGCACTTTTAACAAGATCTGTGTGTAATTCTCACGCATATTCAAGATTGAGAGATGCTGCTCTTTTAAAGTGTTTTCTTGAAAATGGCTAATAATCAACCAATCCCATTTTTCTAGTCTCATCCTCCTCATCATTTGACACTCTTAAAGCTCTTTTTCTTGAAAAGTAGAACTCATTTGAATTATTTCTAGTACTTTCCTGATTTTTTTCTCCTACCTCTTTTGAACTTCAATCCCCTAAGTGTTGGCATATCATACAAGGTTCTGATCTTAACCCTCCACTTTCGTCAACATTTTAGTACTCCATTAGTGAACCAATTCACTATCAGACCCAGTTATCACCTGTGTTAGTTTCCTAGGGCTGCCATACAAATTACCACAAACTGGGTGACTTAAAACAACCAAAATTTATTGTCTCACAGTTCTGGAGGCCAAAAGTCTGAAATCAAGGTGTCAGCAGGGTGTCTGGAGCCTCTGAAGAATTTGCTAAATGCCTCTCTCCTAGATTCTGGTGGCTCCAAGCAACTCTTGGTGTTCCTTGGCTTGTGGATGCATCACTACAGTCTCTGCCTCCATCTTCACATGGTCTTCTCCTCTGTGTGCGTGTATCTAAATTTCCCTTTCTTATAAGGACACCAGTTATATTGGATTTAGGACCACCCTAATCCATTAATACCTCATTTACACTTGATTACATCTACAAAGACCCTATTTCCAAATAAAGTCATATTCACAGGTTCCAGGTAGACATGAGTTTTTGGGGGGACACTACTAAACCCGGTACAACCCCTCTATGCAAATGGTTCCCTACAGCTTGAGAACTAGTCTTTGAAATGTCCCAATATCCCATTAAACTCAAAATAAACCAAACTCAATTCATCAAACTATCTTCTCCTTTCCATTCACCCTGTAAAGCAACTCCTTGAGTAATGGATGGACCTTGCACTTCTTCCTTACTTAGACCCTGTCTATCCCAGTATGGTCAGATCAAACCAGGACGCTCATCCTACTCTATTAACAAAGCATGTCCATGTAACTATGTTATGGGGCCAACCACTGTAAACACTGTCCTCACTTTGCATGTGTCATTCATAATGGCCTCTCAAAGTTAGATTGAGTGCTGTGGTCTTGGAATGATTTAGTCATTGTCACTTACTATTAGCTTAAAGAAAATTAATATTTTAATATTACAAAATAACTTAATCTGCACTGTGATTAAGTTGCTAAAGTATAGTTATTCTTTTGAATTCACCATCTCGGTAAACCGTTTGCAAGGAGTTAACGGAATTATTTAAGACAAATAGAAGCACATGATGTGGGTATTGTGTTTATCATATCCTCTTAAAACTGTAGTTAGGATATTCTCAACTCCATGTTTTGGGTAATAATAGCAGCTCATTTAGGGACAGTGAACAGTTACTCTTTAAAAACTAAAAATGAGACACCCAGTGGCGTACAGGCTAAGTTTGCACGCTCCGCTTCAGCAGCCCGGGGTTCACAGGTTCGGATCCTGGGTGTGAACTTATGCACTGCTTATCAAGCCATGCTGTGGCAGGCATCCCACATACAAAGTAGAGGAAGATGGACACAGATATTAGCCCAGGGCCAATCTTCCTCAGCACAAAAAGGAGGATTGGCAGCAGATGTTAGCTCAGGGCTAGTCTTCCTCACCAAAAAAAAAAAATGGATTTTTCATTTGAGGAAGAAATTATCATAATTCAAATAAGTAGTATCCTACTTCCAAGGACTACAAAGGATTTTACAGATTTTCTGGTGGCAATTGTTATTACATGTTTGGAAAAATAAATATTAAGAGACTGATGGCTTAAGATATTTGTTTCTGATCACTGAGTTATAGTGCCTTGTAGCTGAAACACTACTCAGAATCAAAGTGAATCTGAGTAATTGTGGTCATTCTCTAAACATCTTTGTCAATTGCAAAGTAGCTGTAAATTTCCCCTGAGTCTACTTTGGAAAAGAGACAAAACAGAAATCTCTATAAAATTCTTTAAATGTTCTTTGTTTAAAAAAAGCAAACAAACAGAAGTTTAACATGTATTTATATATTTTTCTCTTTCTATCAACCAGAATATTATACTACTTCCTTGATTATTACATCTGTTGAAATCAATGCTTATTCTGCCTGAACGAATTGTATAATGTAATAAATTACTTGAAACAATATGATAACACTCTGAAATCATGTTTTTATTTCTCTCTATACAAATGGAGAGAGAGAATTTAAAATGAAAACTGGAATTATCCAAGATTGCATGGCTGAATTTTAGTTCAAAATACTCGGGCGTTTAATTTTGTGTTTGAATAGGTGTTCCTTATAAAACTTTCTATATCTAAGCAGCAACATTCCAAGCAATTACACAGAGTTACAAGGTCATTTATTGCTCACAATATTAGAAATGGGATATTTGCACAGGTAATTAAAGCGGATTGTGGACTCATCAAAGGTTATTTTGAAAGTCTGTGAAAAAGGCACAGTTTTCTGTAACTTAGAAATTATCCCCTCAGAAACTTGCCAGTTGACTTTTTTAAAAGGCAATTCAAGGGGCCGGCCTGGTGGCGTAGTGATTAAGTTCGCGAACTCCACTTCCGTGGCCAGGGGTTTGCAGGTTTGAATCCCAGGCCAACCTACGCACTGCTCATCAAGCCATGCTGTGGCGGGATCCCATATACAAAACAGAGGAAGATGGGCACAGATGTTAGCTCAGGGCTAATCTTCTTCAACAAAAAGAAGATTGGCAAGGGATGTTAGCTCGGGGCTGACCTTCCTCACCAAAAAAAAAAAAAAAAAATGCAATTCAAAAACCAGAAAGGGATCTTTAATATAATTTTAAGACATGAAGAAGAATTACAGCATAGATTTACAATGAACAAATTGTCCTGGGCTCCCAAATTGTACTATTTGTAGTTTGAACACAGAAGTAGGGAGTAGCCATATGGCATAGGACACCCTTCTCCAATACAAAAAGTTATTAAATCTCCTGGAGTTGGCAAAAGGAAACCATAATTATTTTTAAATGGAAAAAAGCCACAAATTTCCTTTCCCTCTCCTTACAGAGCATTTTCTTATCCCAAGTTACATATTTTCAACTTCGTCACACATCAGAATCTTAGGTCAAACCCCCATCCTGAGCATATTAAAATTCTTTCCTACCCCTGAACCTGTGGCACAAACAAAACTGCTATTTCAGTAACATGATTGCTTTATAATTGCCTTGTGGTATTCCTATCAGCTGCTTTTCAGTGTTAAGAAATATGCACAATTTAGAGGAAATATACTATTCATTATGACTGTCTGCAAGAAACAGCTAAGGCTATGTTTCCTGTTTACATCTATTAACACGCCCACAAAGCATCATTAGTGTTTCTGTACTATCTCTGATGAAGTGCCACCACCATCCAAAGAAGACATTTAGAAGTGAAAGGGCCAAAGTGAGTTTTTCTAGTAGGGGTCATGATCTAGTTTTCTCAATCCAGATCTTCATTTCATTTACCCTAAACCTTACTTCCTCTCTGTACATGTACAGTGGACACTAAGCGATAGGAAAGTATTAAAATTGATTAAAAGTTATCCTGTTTCTGGTAGAGAAATTTTCCTAATTTAATGAAACCTCACTATAACAGAATTTACTAGAGTATGGGCTTTTCAGGTATAAGAGAAACTGCTTTACAAAAAATTCCAAAATTGCCTGTTTATAGACTAGCCCCACCTATTCTCCCCCAATGACAGAATTATAATGCACTTCAAGTTAGTTTCTTTACATTTTGCAATGCCAAAAACTGCAATTGTACTAACTAGGGAATTAGAGCATCAGTATAAGACCTACAAAATATCTGCCATTGGGGTGAAATACTAAACTCACTAGTGAAATATTAACGAGAGAGGTTTAAGAATTGATCTTGGGAAAGAGATTGCTTTGTTTTCTAAAGAATGTGACAGAGTAATTTCAGCAACTCTCTTTGAGAAACACTTGAGGAGATATTTAGGGTGAGTGGAAACTTGAATTTACCTTTCTTATTTATAATCCCTAAATATACCCTGGTACCCTTTAACTTATCGGGAAGAATACCATCCTTGTGAATGCATCTAGCAGCATACAGACCCCCCCCTCTCCACCTTAAGGAATCACATCATATATGTAATAGTAGTTATTTAGTCTGCTATTCATTCACTGAACTATGAATGTTTGAGGCTATAGAATGGTTTGCATAGCCATAGCGCTTAGCACAGCCAAACATATAGTTATCAGATGAGAAATGTCTAAAAATGATACCTCGAAAAACTTCAGAATTTTGAGAAATGCTGCACTGGTAAAGAATGAAGAATATGGGACATAATTTCATGTATCACTCAGAAAATCTTCAAAGCCTGGACTCAGATAACTTGCATCAATGAATAAATAGGACCAATACTTAGTCATTAATTATGTGTTAAATGAATGCATATTCTTTATGTGAATCATATACTATATTTCATAGATATTTAGGGTCACATCTTTTCACATATTAACAATTCTGATATCAGGATGCATCTTACTAATGATGGCACAGATAATTATTTGGTGGTATGTTTTCTATCTTAGCTGTACCTAAAAGAATATTCTCTTATAATTAATAGATGCATAGTTTTGATGATGGACCGCCCTGTTTCCTTTTTTAAACGCCCTCAGGTTGTTCTGAAGAAGTTGTACCTTGAATCTGAATGACATAGACTCATTTTTTTAATAGAGGGACTTATATAATGTTATTTACCAATTTTTATTTTGCCAAGAAAGGTGATTAAAAATATATGTACCAGGGCCAGGCCGGTGGTATAGTAGTTAAATTTGTGCACTCCACTTCAGCATCCCAGGGTTCGCAGGTTCAGATCTCAGATGCAGACCTACGCACCTCTTATCAAGCCATGCTGTAGCAGGCGTCCCACATATAAAGTGGAGGAAGATGGGCATGGATGTTAGCCCAGGGCCAATCTTCCTCAGCAAAAAGAGGAGGATTGACAACAGTCAGTCAGGATGTTAGCTCAGGGCTAATCTTCCTCACAAAAAAAAAAAAAAAAAACAGGTACCAATACTATCTTTCTTTTTCAAAAAGGGTATTCTAAAAGCAAAAATTGATGAAGATCTTAATCTCAAAATTAAGGTAAATCCTTTACTTTTAATAAAATTAGCTCTATGAAAAACTCATATTGTCCTTATTTTTCCCCTTTTACTATGTGGACTTGTATCAATCTATGGACTGGTATTTTGGAATCACTCCTGTGGGATCTTGTGGTACAAGCACTCCAACATTCATTCACAGCCCCAATTCTGTAGACAAGGAATATTCAGATGGCAACCATACCAACTAAAGGATGTGGAGACATTTCCAGAATACTTTTCTCTTGATTTCAAAAATAAAAAAAAAAAAATTCCATCTCAGCTTCTGTTCAAGAGGCGGAAGTATTTTTGATCTGAATAGTATCCATTTGAACTAAAATTTATTCACATCACTATTTTAGGGCCAAGGGCAATGACTGAGCGCTGGCGTTTTGTTGAGGTCAGTTTCACGTCTGATCTTCTCTCTGTTCAAATGTATCCCAGGCTGGCAGGGGAATGGATTTGGTAATATTATCCTGTGAATCTTTTCTGTCTCTAAGGTCTATAATCTAAAATTAGCTTGCTTCTGGCTTTAAATCCTCATATTTTGGCTCTTTTTCCACAACCTGGCCCCTTTCTCCCACAGCCAATGGACGCCAAACTCAAGCTATGCACATTTCTGATCTGCAAAGTACGCTTGCATTTCTGAGCCACCAACCCCCAACCTTACTTCCTTTTTCATTACTCTGAACTCCTCCCAGGTGAGTACATTTGGAAAATGTTTAGATTCATTTCTGCAGTCGATATTTTGGAACCTTTTCCATGGTCCAAATCTTATAAAAGAAAGTTTAACCACAGGCTCAAATGCCAAGTAAACATTTGTTAAATAACAGCAGGAAAACAGAATTAGCTGATTAACTCTAGTAATTCTTACTCACATACTGTACTTAATAAATATCTTGATTCCCAGGTTTGGTTGTAGAAGGAGTTTTCCCTTAGGTCTTTAGAACACTTTCTTATGCGTGTGTTTTCTTCAGATGAGTAGATATTAAGATAACAAAGATTGTCTACAAGAGAATGACCAGTATCTTTTTTATCTCATTTCTCATTTAACATCTTGGTAGGGCTGTAGAGATAAAATTGTTGCTAGACATGGGACTTCTTGAACTTTTAGAAAAAGGACAAACTCCATTCATCTATTATAATACTCTCATTTTACAGATGGGGAACTGAGAACAAGAGAGTGGAAATGCCTTGTCCCAAAATATATGAGGAGAGGAGAAAGTGGCAAACCTGGAATTAAAACATCTCTTGACTCCAGTTTGTCTTACTAAGGGAAAGTAAATACAAAACCTGCCTAAGTCATATGGATTATTCAATAAGAATGTACAAAATTTTCAACACAAAGGCTACTGCCTTTAATAAATTGAATCTTTACATCCCTAGTGCCTAGCACAGCACCTGGCACACAATCAGTAATTAAGAAATCTTTGACACTTGAATGAATGAATGAATGAATGAATAATTGGTAACATTTATTGAGTTCTTCCAGTATGCTAGATTCTATGATAAGTGCATCATATGTATTATCTTTTAATTTCACACAGTCTAGGTGGATACAATCAATGTCCCAATTTCACTGATAATGATCAATTTCTACCAAAAAAACTATTGTTTTTTGAGATTTCCCAATAAAATATCCAGTTGAGCTGTGTTTATACATGGACGTCATCAAGTTTTTCAAATCTTTAGTTTCTTTTCCCTGGGATTAACACTATTTTACACTAGCTCCATTCTCAATTCTCCCTTTAGAAGTAATAACAATTTATACTCTCTCAATTTCACAGCCAGATAACATTTTAGAAATGAGTGTCCTGTGGACACTGAATCTTCTTACCCTGGATTTGCCAGGTTAATGCAAATAAAAGACTATTCAAAAAATAAAATGAAAAACAATATTCATCAGGTTGGCATTTAAACAGCAGCTGTCTACATGGTCTAATTTCCTAGAAATTTTCTGTTTGGTCTAATTAATTTTTAAATGCTTCTCTCTGTCTTTGTTTTATTTGATTTATCAAAATACTAACAAACAAATAGAGACCATTGAAATAATTAAGTAAAGACTGAACCCTTTGACAAGCTATGAATTGTTCTCTGTTAATCCTAAAATGGACCTCAAAACCTCTACTGAGAGTACTAACTCCACTAATGACAGAGGAGCTTGTATCAGGTTAATCCTCCCACATATGGTAATTTTAAATGAAGGACAAAGTATTTAAAAAAAAAACAAAAAAACTATTTTTAGGCACTGTAGAGTAACCAAAAGCATGCAGAAACTAGAGGGGATTTGACCCTTGGAAGAAAGGAACTACATTGGGTGAGGTACAATTTTATACTGCTTTTTCTTAGTGATATCCCCTGGGCTACAGAATGGAGCAGCTGGACTCAGTCATAAGGTTGTAGTCTTATTGGATTGAAATGTCAGAGTATGGAATTTAGAGCTTCCAGAGCAACTGGAGACTGAGCGGGGAAAACCTAAAAAAAGCGGAGGACATAGAAGAAACGTGCCTCAGAATCTACGGGAAAAAAAAGTGCTTCTCAAACCCTTGCCTGACTTCTGATCTGCACATGTGCAGGGAAGATAGAAAGCAACAGCTGGAAAATGTAAAGCTGAACACATATTTCAGCTGCTACTCATCACAGGAAAGACAAAGTTTGAAAAATGAGTCCTGCCAGGTTAGACTGGTTAGAAACACCTCAGACTTTCCATTGAAACTCCAGAAAGCTCACAGCTTGTGAGTAGAATCTGTGTCCCCATACTGAATTATTCAGCATAAGACTAAAAACAAAACCAAAGCAGATCTCCTCTAATAAAGTGTAAATGCGATCCACCACAATTCAACACAATCAGTCACTAATTCAACTGCCTGCTAGAATGAAAAGCAACACTCTTCCAAGGAAGATAACAGCATCCAGACTATCTATGACATACTATCAGTAATACCCAGTATGCAATCAAAAATTATAAAATATGTGAAGACACAAGAAAATATGACACAATCAAAAGAAAAAGCAATCAATAGAGACAAACCCTGGATGGTAGAATTAACAGACACAGCTATTATAAATATGTGCAAAGTTATATATAAATATGTGCCAAAAATAATGAAAAGATTATTATAATTAGTGGACAGATGAAAATTATCAGAAGATACATTAAAAACTACAATAAAGAGCCAAATTGAATTTCTAGAGCTGAAAAGAATAATATGTGAAATAAAATATTCACTGCATGGGCTTAACAGAAGATTGAATATGGCAGAAAAGTGAGACTGTGAATTAGAAGATGGTTAATAGGAAGTACACAATCTGAAGAACAAAGAGTAAATAGAATGAAATAAAATAAATATTCAGTGACCTGTAGGAAAATATGAAGTTGTTACACATATGTTACAACATAAGTGTCATGGGCATTCCATAAGTTAGAGAGAGAATTTCAGATAGAAAATATTGTTTGAGGAAATGATAGCCAAAATATTCACAAATCTAGTGCAAAATATTAACTTATAAAACCAAGCAGTTCAGTGACCCTCAACCATGAAAAAAATAAAGAACAGCATACCAATGCACCTTAGAGTCAAATGCTAAAAACAACAACAGAGAAAATCTTAAAAGAAGCCAGAGGTGAAAAGACACATTGCATGGGATCACAGAGATAGGAATGATGCTATCTATCTTCTCATAAGGAACTATGAAGGCAAGAAAATAGGGGAACAGCATTTTTATAGTGCTGAAAGAAAAGAACTATCAACCTAGATCCAGTGAAAATATCCTTCAAATAAGGGAAGTCAGTTAAGGCTATGTTAAGATAAAAACTGAAAGAATTTGTCACCAATAGACCTACATTAAAAAAATGCAAAAGGAGGGACCAGCCTGGCGGCATAGTGGTTAATTTCATGCACTCTGCTTCAGCGGCCTGGGGTTGGCAGGTTCAGATCCCAGGCGTGGACCTAGACACCGCTCATCAAGCCATGCTGTGGTGGTGTCCAACATACAAAGAATAGAGGAATATTGGCAACAGATGTTAGCTCAGGGCCAATCGTCCTCACCAAAAAGAAAATAATGCAAAAGGAAGTTTTTCAAGTTAAAGGTAAATGGCATCAGATGGAAACTCAAATCTACAGGAAGAAATGAAGAGAACCAAAATGATAAATGTGTACTTAAATTTTAAAAACACTTTTTTTATTCTGTTAATTTCTTTGTACAAAAAACTGATTGTTTTGTGTAAACTTACAACAACTAAAGTTGATATGTAACATATGTAGATATAAAATATATGACTAAATGGTTGGGTCTAGATAGAATTACACTATTAAAAATGTCTTACATTTTATAAGCAGTGGTACAATGTTAACGCTAGGTAATCAGAGACAAGTTAAGGAAGCATTTGTAATCTGTAAAGAAAGTAATAAAAAGTAATACAAATAAGTATAGTTAAAAGAAATAGAATAATTAAAATATGGTTAAGTTTGCGTGCTCCGATTCGGTGGCCTGGGATTTGCAGGTTCGGCCTGGGCGCAGACCTACACACCGCTTATCAAGCCATGCTGTGGCAGGTGCCCCACATATAAAGTAGAGGAAGATGGGCACAGATGTTAGGCCAGGGCTAATCTTTCTCATCAAAAAAAAAAAAATTAAGAGACTAAAGGGACAGAAAAACTCACAATCAGATTTGGATATTTAATACCTCTCCCTCAGTAATTAATAGAACATCTAGAAAAAATAAAAATATAAAATATTTGAACAATACTATAAATGACCTTGATCTAATTAACATTTATAGAACACTAAAACTACAAATGTAAAATATATGTATACTTTTTGAGTACTTATTGGATATTCACAAAGATAGACTATATATTAGAACATGTAATAAGTATTAATAAACATCAAAAGACAGAAATCTTATAGAATGTATTCTCTGACAATGGAATTAAAGTAGAAATCAATAACAATAAAATATATTTTAAAAAACAAGTATTTGGAAATTGAACAACACACATGTAAAAAACCACTGAATCAAAGAAAAAAATCAAAGAAAATATTTCAAGCTGAACAATGATGAAACACAACATATCACTTTTTTGGATGCAGCTAAAGCAGTATTTAAAAGAAAATGTATAATTTTTCATGTCTAAATTTGAAAGTAGAAAGTTATAAAATTGTAATTCATGATAGTAACAGAATAAAGCAGAAAATCATAAAATCTTAATAGATGCAGAAAAGCATTTGAAATACTTATGATTTAAAAATTTAAAGACTCTCAGCAAACTAGGAGTTTAAGGGAATTTTCTCAGTCTGAGTTATCACAAAAAACCTATAGCTAACATCATACTTAGAGGTGAGATATTGAATACATTTTCCCTGAGACTGAGAACTAGACAAAGATTTCCACTCTCTTTACTTCTATTCAACATTGTACTTGAAGTTTTAGCAAAAACAATACAGCAAGAAAAACAAGGTCATACCAAATGGAAAGGACAAAAAAATGTCTTTATTCACAGATGGCGTCATCCTGTACATAGAAAATCCAAATGAATCTGCACAACAGAAACTAGGTCTAATAAATGAGTTCAGAAAATAGCAGGATACAAGGTCAATACAAAAAATCAGACAGCCACATGCAAAAGAATGAAAGTAAACCATTATCTTACACCAAACACAAAAATTAACTCAAAATGGATTAAAGACTTAAACGTAAGACCTGAAACCATAAAACTTCAAGAAGAAAACATAGGCGGTATGCTCTTCGACATCAGTCTTAGCAGCATCTTTTTGAATACCAAGTCTCATCAGGCAAGGGAAATAAAAAAATAAATAAACTAATGGGACTACATCAAACTAAAAAACTTCTACACAGCAAAGGAAACAATCAACAAAATGAAAAGACAACTAACAATTAGGAGAAGGTATTTGCAAACTATATATCTGATAAAGGGTTAATATCCAAAATATATTAAAAAAAACAACTCATGCATCTCAACAACAAAAAAATAAACAACCCAATTAAAAAATGGGCAAAAGATCTGAACAGGCATTTTTCCAAAGAAGATATACAGATGGCCAACAAGCACATGAAAAGATGTTCAATATCACTAATTATTAGGGAAATGCAAATCAAAACTAAAATGAGATATCACCTCATGCCCATCAGAATGGCTATAATTAACAAGACAAGAAATAACAAGTGTTGGAGAAGATGTGGAGAAAAAGGAACTCTCATACACTGCTGATGGGAACGTAAACTGGGTGCAGCCGCTATGGAAAATGGTACAGAGATTCCTCAAAAAATTTAAGAATAGAACTACCATATGACCCAGCTAGTCCTCTTCTGAGTATTTATCCAAAGAACACAAAAACACAACTGCAAAAAGATATATGCACCCCGACGTTCGTTGGAGCATTATTCACATTGGCCAAGACCTGGAAAGAACCTAAGTGCCTATCAACAGATGAATGGATAAAGAAGATGTGGTATATATACACAATAAAATACTACTCAGCTGTAAAAAAAAAGATGAAATCTTGCCATTTGTGACAACATGGATAGACCAAGGGAAATAAGTCAGACAGAGAAAGTCAAATACTGTAGGATCTCACTCATAAGTAGAAGATAAAAACAATGACAAACAAACGCATAGATACAGAGATTAGATTGGTGGTTACCAGAGGGGAAGGAGGGAGGGAGAAAGGTAAAAGGGGTGATAAGGCACGTGTGTATGGTGATGGATGGTAATTAGTCTTTGGGTAGCGAACATGACATAGTCTACACAGAAATCAAAATATAATGATGTGCACCTGAAATTTATATAACATCATAAACCAATGTTACCTCAATAAAAGAAAAATCATTTTTCTATAGTACAGTAGCAAAAATTGAAAAATAAAATTTGTGAACAATCTCATTTATATTAACATGAAAAAACACAAAATACTTGGGAATAAATTTAACAAAAGATGTGTAAATCCCCTGCACTAAAAACTACAAAACATTGTTGAGGCAAATCTAAGATGACCTAAATAAATGGAGATATAAAGCATGTTCATGAATTTGAAGAGCCAGTATAGTTAAGACAGTTCGTCTCAAACTATCCTATAGATTCAGTGCAACTCCTATCATAATACCAATAAGTTTTTTATATAAGTTGACAATTAGAATTATATAAAAACACATAAGAGTTAGAATAGGAAAATAATCATGAAAAGAAGAACAAAGTTGATTCAAATTTGAGTTCAAAAGTTACTATAAAATTATAGTAATCAAGCCAGAGTATTAGGGTCATAGATACAGGCAAAAGGATCAATGAAAAAGAATACAGTCCAGAAATAGACCCACATATATATGGTCAATTGATTTTTTACAAAGATGTCAAGGCTATTCAATGTGAAAGGAAAGACTTTTCAATAAATGTTACTGGAATAACTGAATAAATCTTAGAGCCTCCCTCACATCATACACAAATTGAAATGGCCTAGACTCAATTGAAAAGCTTAAACTAAGCCTCTAGAAGAAAACAAAACAAGAAAATCTTTGCCATTTTAGGATGGGCAAAAATTATTTAGCACTGAACATTATTTTTCAATTGCTAATTTGGACTTCAACAAAATTAAAGTTTCTGCTCTTCAAAAATATAATTTAAAATATGAAAAGCCAATCCACTCAGTGAAGAAAATATTTGCATTACATATATCTGCAAAGGAATTGAATCCAGAATATATAAAGAACTCCTACAAATAAAAAACAAAAGACAACCTAATTGTTAAAATGAGAAAAAGACATAAAAAGCCACTTCACAAAAGATTCTGTGGCTGAATCTTGTACATACATTACAAGATAGTCAAAATCATTAGTCATTAGGGAAATATCATGTAAAACCATAATTATGTACCATTTCATACCCACTAGATTGGCTATAACAAATAAGATGAACAAAGCAAAATGTTAGTGAGAATGTGAAGCAACTAGAACACTCATTCATTGCTAAAGATTGTAAATTCACATAAAACTTTGGAAAATTATTGGCAGTTTCCTTATAAATTCCAAGAGAAATAAAAACATATGTCCACAAAAACACTTGTAGAAGAGTATAACATAACAGCTCTTTCCAAAATAACCAAAATTTGTCCAAATGTCTATCAACAGAAGAACAGATAAGCAAATTGTGGCATATTCATATAATAAAATACACCTTAGCAATAAATAAAAGAGTGAACTACTGATACACAGAACAACACGGATAAGCCTCAAAAATATTATGTGGAGCAGAAGTCAGACGTAAAAGAAGATATACTGTATATCCATTTATGCAAAATTCACAAATAGGCAAAAGAAATCTATAGTGACAGAAATCAGAGCAGAGGTTGGCCTATGAGAGGTAATGAGTGACTAGGAAATTTCTAGGGTGAGAGAATTGTTTTATATCTTGGGGTAGTGGTTACATTTATCAAAACTCATTGAACCATACTTACAAGATCTGTACATTTCATAGACGTAAATTTTACCTCCATCACAAAAATTCAAGAAAGAAAAATATGCTCCAATTTACTTAGGAAAAGAACACTTTGCCAAACAGGTAATATTTTTAATTTATTACTACAGAAATTTTTGCTCAAACGTAAAAGTAGGAACAATAGAACAAGGAATTCCATTTACCCATTTCTCAGCTTCAATAGTCATGAACTTTATGCCAATCTCATGAAACAGCTTTGTTAATGAGAAAGACATACTGGTGCATGGAACAAAATTATTAACTGAATTAACACGGTAACTGGAAGACACAACGCAGAAGGAGATTTATAAAATTTTGGTGGTTTCACCTCCATAATAATTACCTCATTCTACCTTGTATTTGTTATTAATTGATACCTTAATTTCCTATAAGTGATAATTAAATTCTTGAAGACAGGATTCCTCTCTGATCTGTTTTTTTCCATTCCAGCCAATCTTTTATATAGGAAGGTGAAAGAAGGCCCTTATAGAAAGGTTATATATTTTTTTTAATGTACAATTGAGCGGTTTTTAGTATGTTCACAAGGTTGTGCTACCATCACCACTAATTCCAGAACATTTCTATCATTCCCCCAAAATCCAAGTACTCATTAATAGTCACTTCCTATTTCCCCCTTCCCCCAGCCCCTTGCTACCACTAATCTACTTTCTGTGTCTATGGATTTGCCTATTCTTGACATTTCATATGAATGGAATCTTGCAACATGTGGTCTTTTGTGTCTGGCTTCTTTTACTTAGCATAATGCTTTCAAGGTTGATCCATGTTGTAGTATATATCAGTACTTTATTCCATTTTATGACTGAAAACTGTTCCATTGTATGGATATACCATATTTATTTCTTATATGTTCATAGTAATTACTTAATAAACACTACCTTTCATCTTCATTTTTTAAGCAAAAGAGAAATTTTAAAGCTTTTCTAAAATTGTGACTTGAAAAATGCAAGATTTCACTTTGATCTTTAAAGCAGGTGCTTTAATGTCCATTTCAGGAGGTTTTGTATTACAAGCTAAACTGTTTCTAAGAGAAGATTCCTCTTAATAATTTCTCACACAGTATGCTTTGTGGTCTGAACAAATAGATACTTCACGCTCTCTGGCCTGCTCTCCAGCACCTATCACAGACAGTTCGGCATTTCTGCATTACGAATCCCAGATGCCCGGACTTTTTAAGCAGCCAAAAAGTACATCAAAATAGAGAAACAGGTTGATTTTTTTTCCATTGCTTTGTTGTGTCTCTGCTGATCTTGTTACCCTAGGAAATTCTGATGAGACCCTTTTCCGTGCTATTTACATGTTAAAGTATAAAGGAAAAAGAAATTACTTTCTTAAAAGTCTCCAAAACATTGGTGTTGCAATCCTCTCTCTTAATCCACAGCTTGGATCACAGTCTTGTGATAGTAACCGGGCTGTCCAGAGTGGGAACGGCAGAAGGCTTATTTCAGCCATCTGAGTTGGGGGTGGTGGAGAGGCATTGCCATTTTGTTGGACAGATTTATTTGAAATGTGAAGTTTTCTTGACTCTAAAGACCAGCATCTTTCCTCTAAAGGGTAATTGGATGAAAATCCCTTTTAAAACCTTTCCTAATACCTCTGCTTCACTCAACATGACTGAATGTGGCACTCATGTTGAAATTTCAGAATTTTGAGAAGACTCTGATACCTCAGGACTATCTTTGATTCAGAATAGTCTCTGATTTGATGTCTTCTCAAACTATAATCTGTAGTGACCTTAAAGTATTTTGGTCTACTTGTATAATGTTCAATTTCCAGGGGTTATATCAAATGGTATATTTTCTTAGCTACATTTTTTTTTCAATCAGTTTAGAGAAAGTAAAAATAAAAAGGCAAATTCTCTATTGACTAGAATGACAGAGAAAATTTTGTTAGTTTTTTTTTTTAAGTGGCATATAAATTAGCAGGTATGTACAGCATCAGGACCTAGAAGAAACTAGAAATAATTTAAAGGAAATCTAGTCGTATATAGATAAGAATGTGGACGATTTAACCACAGAAATGATAACATATTTCTTTAGGATGCCAGTACTGCCTTTGACTATCATAATACTAGGACACTGTGAAATGGACTGCTAAAAAATACCCAAGCTAGATACGTTAGTTCTTAAATAGACATACAATTTGCAAGAGATCAAAGCAAAGAACCTCACCTATTTACTTATTGATCTTGATTCAGGAAAGAAGGTTATAAGAGATGCAACAGTACCAACAATTAACTTTATAGTAAGTATTTAGCTTATACATTCTATATTATTCTATTTCCTTCTTTCAGATTTTACAAACAGGGTGAAGCATGATTCTGATATCTTGCCTGGAAGCCAAGGATAGGATTAGATTACTTTCGGATGCCCTTCCAACTCTGATTCTATGATTCATTGCAGCTTAATGTAGATCCCCAAAAGACTTGCTTGTTGACTAAGACACTGACCCTGGCACCCTCAAAATACACAAAGGAAAATTTGTTATGACACAAAATTTGCCAAAGTATGTCAGTTCTCTGGAAAATCCTGGAACCCCAGAATCAAACTAACAGATTTACTATTCCTTGACCAGAAATAGTAAATTATGCTTTCTGATAAGTGTGAGCAATAGAAGCCTTTAAAAAACTGAGAAAATATGTTTACCCTTTAAGGATGTTCTCACCGATTTCCAATTCTTAGCACTAATCTAATTTGCAGTCTGATTTAAGAATTTTCCTACTTTGGGTCTTAAAGAAGAAATGTCATTCATCTAAAATGGACTGTTTAGCACTTTTAATTTCAAAATACCTCATACAAAACCATAACCTAACATATGTCTTGTTTCTTGGTCTTTTTTCCCTTCAATTTGGCTGACTTTTTCTCATATTATATTGGAACTTGAAATTTTACAACTCTTTAATTGAAATAAATGTGACCAAAATTCAAGTCTGAAGTTATTTAGTTGTGTAATTATCATTTTCTAATTCTCCTGTTTAATTCTTGCACCATTAACTGACCACAGCTGTTAGCATTGGCTCACTAATAACTCCTTCTGATCTTGTAATACTCTAGAACTCAAAGGAGGAGTTCAATGAGTACTGACAACCCAGAGTTTTCACGGAGACTTCATCCCTAATCTCAAGAAATTTTCTGGCAATTTTATGGAAAAACTGGACTATGCTAAATGCCACATGTTTTCTCTATGCTTAACGTATCTTCACTTAAATAGCCTTGTGTCAATGAGGGATGGGGCAGGGAGTGTATGGGTGCGTCTAAGGGTATATGTGTATTAGGTAAAAATCTCTGACTATAAACTTAAGAATGCAAGAAATGTAAATCTCTTTATTTTTCTACAATTAAATTTCATTTCTATTTTAAGACCCCTTTCCCTAGATAGAGGAAATTTAATCTTTATCAATTCAAGATCCAAACCCCTAGTGAACTCCTAAATTATTTGGACTTTAATATCTTCATTTAAAACATAAGAGGATTTGCCTTACTCTTAAAGGGCTCTTCTAGGTCAGGCATTCTGATAATGTCATAGATAACCTTCAGAGCACTCACTGGTGCTGAGGACAGGACATTTTCCATGGACACTGCCACCATGACTACATGGAGATATAAAATTATCTAAAGTCACTTCACTTTTAACCTTCATTGCAATCAACAATTTCTCACCTTGGGTGTAAAACAGGTTCTAAACACAAGGCCTTTATGGAAAGTATAAAAGGAAGGTATATCTATTATTTCATTTATTAGATGAGGCAGATTTCTTTAAAAAGACATTTGATTTTAAAATTTAGAAGGGGTATAATATGTACAGAGGGAGGGAGAAGAAGAAACATAACAATGTGTATGACTATAGTCCACGTGTATTCAGGAATCAAGAAAGTGAAGAATTGTAGAAATCAAGGGAGGAAAGCAGTTTAAATAGAAAAGAGTAGTTATCTTGTGGCAAATTTTCCCTGAGGTTGAATAAGATGAAAACAGATTAAGTGTCCATTAGTGATTGTGATGATGTTTTTAATGGTGGGAGGCAAACGCAAGGTTAAAGTGGGTAAAGGAAACTTGTGACTGAAGATGAGGAGAGAAGGAAGTTTGAATGGCTGAAATGTGGACATACTTAAACATGGACGGGAACGGATAAGGGGAAGATTGTGAGAACAGGCATGAGGGACAGACGGTGAGGAAAGGGAGTCCAGAATATCAAGAAGAGAATGACTGAGGAAGCTTCCCAGCCTGCAGATGCAACCACAGTAGTCAACGCTATGGTTGGGGTAAATCTTAAATGATAAACTCTAGGTGTTTGGATTTTATAGGCCAACCACATTAAAAAAGAAATAGATGACCCAGATAGAGTTGTAAACTTTTTTAATTTGTCAAAAATTTTAATTACATTTTTCTACTGGGTAAAGTGCAGTTTCTTTCTTTCAGCACTTTGAATATATCATCCCATTCTCACCTGGCCTGCAAGGTCTCTGCTGAGAAATCTGCTGATAGCTTTATGGGCATTCCCTAGTATGAGAGAAATTTTTTGTCCATTGCTGCTTTTAAAATTCTCTCTTTGTCTTTCATTTTAGATAGTTTTATTAGACTGTGTCTTGGAGAAGATCGTTGTGGATTGAAATTTTGGGGGGGCTTATTAGCTTCATGAACTTGGATGTCCAAATCTCTCCCCAGGTTTGGGAAGTTCTCAGCCATTATTTCTTCAAATAAGCGTTCTACTCCTTTCCCCTTCTCTTCTCTTTCTGGGATTCCAGTGATGCGTACGTTGTTTCTCTTGATGGTATCCCACGAGTCTTGTAGACTTTCTTCATTCCTTTTCATTCTTTTTTTTCTTTTTGCTCCTCTGATTACATCATTTCAATTGATACATCTTCTACCTCACTGATTCTTTCTTCTGCTTGGTCAAGTCTGATGTTGAAGCTCTTTATTGAATTCTTCAGTTTAGTGATCGTATTCTTCAGCTCCAAAGTTTCTCTTTGGTTGGGGCTGGCCCAGTGGCATAGCAGTTAAGTGCACGTGCTCCACTGTGACGGCTCGGGGTTCAGGTCCCAGGCACGCACTGACGCACTGCTTGTCAGGCCATGCTGTGGCAGCATCCCTTATAAAGTGGAGGAGGATGGGCACAGATGTTAGCCTCGGACCAGTCTTCCTCAGCAAAAAGAGGAGGATTGGCAAATGTTAGCTCAGGGCTGATCTTCCTCACACACACAAAAAAAATTTCTCTTTCGTTCTTTTTTGTTTTCTATCTTTCCCTTTGCTGAACTTCTCCATTTGTTCTTGTATTGTTTCCTGATATCATTAAATTGTCTACCTGTGTTCTCTTGTAGCTCTCTGACAATCTTTAGAACAATTATTTTGAATTCTTTATTAGGCAGTTCCTGGATCTCTGTTTCTTTGGGGCCAGATATTGGAGGTTTACTGTATTCCTTTGGTGGAGTTATGTTTCCCTGATTCTTCGTGATCCTTCTAGCCTTACATAGGTGTCTGCACATTTGAAGAAGCAATCACCTCTCCCAGACTTTATGGATTGACTTCACAAAATGAAGACTCACCTGCAGGTGGTGGCATGCTGAAGTGTGCTCTGATCCCAGGTCTAGTGGTTCAGAGTGACAAGCATGGGGATATTGGTGGCACCATGTCCGGGGGACATGATGTCTCTTTGGCTCAAGCTACCGGGACCCACAGCATTGACAACTTTGTGGTCCTTGAAGAACACTGAGGGTGTCCACAGTGGCTGCAAGGGCTGTTGTGGTCCTCAGCAGTGACTCCAGGTCCAACAGCAAGGGGCCAGCTGCAGGTACCTATGTAGTGGCAGGGGCTGGTTGCAGACACATATACAGAGGCGGAAGTCAAGGCAGGCAGCAAGGGTCAGAGTTAACTATGGGCTCACTGGCAGCTGCAGGGTCCCTGGCTGTTGGCATGCTTTTCCATGACTGCACAATCTCCCCCTGGATGTGTGCACTGCAGTGGAGGCTAGTGACAGCAGTTGGGCCTAGGGCATGCAGGTAAACAGCTGGATGGAGTTAGCTGCAGGTGAGCACAGTGGTGTAGGCCAGTAACACAAGACAGGGCCTGATCCAGGTCTATAAGCAGCTGCAGGGCCCCTGGCTGTTGGGATGCTCTCTTATGGTTGCACCATTTCCCCCAAGGGTAGGTGCACTACAGGGGAGGCCTGTGGCAGGCGTCAGGAGAACAGCATGCAAATGCACAGCTGGAGGGGCTAGCCCTGGGCATGCATAGTGGTAGGGGTGAGCCACAGTCTAGGCTGGCATTCTGCACTCATGCAGTCACAAGGGTCTGAGCTGGCTCCAGGGTGGGTAAAGGAGGGTGAAGCAAATGGGGAGGGCATTAGGTGGCTGGCATCAGTGAAGGTGAATACCTATGGGGCCAAATCTGGTGCAAACTGCAGGGGGTCTGTGGCGGCTGTCCTGACCAGTAGTTTCTTCAGTGGCAAAACCTGCTGGGTTTGTCTGCAGAGCAGGTCACAGTGAACCACGAATGCTCCTGCTGTGTAAGTGCTATTGGTAGTCCCTGCTTTTCTTCCTTGTTCCTAACTATCTCTATACATCTCAGCTTTGCTGGTCTGGTTGGGGTGAAACCAAAGCAGGACCATCGGCTGGTGCCTCAAAAACGCTCACCCCACTCTTCTTTTCCCAGCAAGGGGAACTCTTTCTAGCTGGGAAGTTCCCTTTTGGTGCTGAGCGATGCTGGCTGGAACATGGGGTGATGCAGGCAAAATGAAGCTGTCTTCCTTCTCTTCTTTTGCAGTTATTCTCAGGGTTTTTGTTCCACTGTACTCCTAAAATTTCTTAAGTGGATTCTAGAGCTTTCCCAAAGCTGTTTTTATTCATGGATAGCTGTCTAATCATTGATTTATCTTGGGCCACAGAGGATGGGGTCACCTACATCACTGTTTTGGTGATGTCACTCTCCCCAAAGACATTTTTTTAACCTATCTATCACCATCATCTTTAAAAAAAGAAGAAAGGACCTAATCTCAGGAAAAAAATGACAGTTCCTTAAATTTGCCAAAGTTCACTTTATGAAACTCTCACTGCATTGCCCTTAAACTTTTATTTTGTTCTGAACTAAAGGAAAGTGCATTGCAGTCTGTCCTTGGCCCAAAAACAGCATTTGGGAACCCAGCTCCAGAGCAGGCAGCCCTCAATAGTCCTCTCACTGTGCTGGGCTTGTTCTTAACTTGATAGATCAGTACTCCAGGCTCACCGGACTCTTCCTTTCTTACCATACTACTAAGCCCCTCCCTGGACCCCAGTCCACATAGAGAATCACCCAGTTTCTCTATAAATGAATCAATTCCTGCTTCCATATTTGTAAAGTAGCCTCTAAGCCCTTTGAGAGTAAGGGTTGCCATTTGGTTTAATGTAGCAGCATGTCTAGTTCAAATGTGGTGTTCTGTTTTTTTCCATTGGATAAATGGACAAAGAATGGATGAATGAATGAATGAATGAAATCCTGGAGTTTTGATGACTGCCTGCTAATTGGAACCCCATACAACACTTGCCCCATTTGCGTTTGGACATTCTGGAAAATGCATTCATTTTGAACATTTGACTCTGTGTGTTTACATACAACCTTTCTTGGCTACTGCCTCTCCAGTAGCTCTGGAGTCCTCTTTCCATATTCAGTCTTTACACATGCTCTCCTGTGCTGATGCCTGCTCTTTTCCCAATCTCAGAGATTTCAATTATAATCACCAGTGAAACTCATTGTTTCAAAGAAGTCTCTTTCAGTTTCTTCTCTAAATGAATAATCATCCTGAAGGGTGTTTTGGGTTTTTTTTTAATCTGGATATCCACATATTGAAACTGTATAAGAATATATTGGAGACTTGTAAATCAAATAACGCTTAATTTCAGAAATCAATTAGTGAAAAGTTGTGGACCTGAATCAACTGTGGCCTCAGGAAAGATGTGGCAACCCAAACATAAAACAAAATGAATAGTAAAAATCTCAAAGTTCAATATCAGACTACCCATTGGAATGGAAGAAGTGAGAGAAAAATCTAAAGATGATGTTCTGCATGTCAATGAACTCCTTAGTAAGGGAACGTATAAAGAAGGAGAAGACACTATGGTGTAAGACTCACAGGGAAGCCTAGAAGTAAACATGAAAAGAACTAAGGCTTTGAAACTCCTGAGTATGCCCCACATCCCTTCAAAAGTGTCTGACTTTCCCCAATGACAGCCTCAGCCCTTGGGATTGCTATGGATATCATCATCAGATGTTCCCTTTTGAAATGCAACTATCCTAGCCAGAGGTAACACATTATTACGAAAACCTTCATTTAACTTAATTTGCTCAGTTTTTAAAATCTGTGACAAAACTTTAGTGTGTGTGTGTGTGTGTGTGTGTGAGAGTGAAGAAGATTAGCCCTGAGCTAACATCCAATGCCAATCCTCCTCTTTTTGCTGAGAAAGATTGGCCCTGGGTTAACATCCGTGCCCATCTTCCTCTACTTTATATGCGACGCTGCTACAGCATGGCTTGACAAGTGGTGCGACAGTGCACGCCCGGGATCCGAACTTGAGAACCCCGGGCCGCCAAAGCAGAGTGCGTGCACTTAACTGCTACACCACTGGGCCAGCCCCTGTGACAAAAGTTTTAAATGGTTGCATGAATGTCTAGGATATGATTTGAAGAAAACCGAACAAAAAGAACTCAGAAAATTTAAATTATAGAAAATTACACTTCCACCATTTCATATTTGGGTCTGATAAATCAAGATATGGGGTGCGTATCTGCATGTGTGGGGTGTGTGTGTGTGTGTGTGTGTGTATGTGTTTAAATAGCAGTTACGTCTATGAATGGAGGTAGTAAAAATTGTTAAAGCTACTTTCTCTGGTGAGTAAAATTCTCATAGCAGGAAGAAGATTGGTAATTTCCTATCAACAGAATACCATTTTAGGTCATAACTTTAATTTCAATTCATATCTTAAAACTTAAGTTACGAATACCTAAAAACTGCAATGTTAAGGATCATTGCAACTTGGAGTTAGAATAATAAAATGTGGAAATTGTAATAACTCTACTGGTTCAATGGGAAACATTTAGAGTAAGAACTATTAGAAAGTTTATGCCGATTTTGTTTTACATAATGAACTCCATCTTGTTAATCTTTTCAAATTACTTCAATATATGAGCACATGACTATAAAACTTCAAATAGCTCTCTTCTCTCAGTCTTTTTATTTTATGCTCCAGGAGTTCAAAGGTTAGAACAAAGGGAAACCAAAACTGAATCAGCCTGTTTATAAGCTGCTAAATCCAAATGTTCATCAGCAGTTTCATATCTGTGCTACACTCTTATTAATGAAACTCATGATGGACTGACTTATGAAGCCATAAAGCTGTATATTCATAAATCTGCATATTCATAAATCTGCTGCTTACATAGCAAAGTACAAGTAAACAAGAGACATATGTCCTGAGGGCAAATGGCCTAAGTCTTTCATTACTTCATTATTTGTAATTCACAACAAATCTAAGAGGTCCTTACATCAAGTACCCTACCCACTGAACTCAAACCCTGGACTTTTCAGAAAATACAAACTGGTTGACTTGAACTCTGGTAAAATGTGAATTTGAAGTTAGAAAACTACTATCAGGATACTTGCAGATTACTAATTTACTTTAAAGATTGGCTAATTAGAGTTTCTACAGGGCAGATATTAATAACACAAATTTGCAGATGTTTTGAAGCATCCTCTTAAAAAGTATATCAAAACCTAATATTTTATGAAAAGGGAAATATGTCCTCTTTTGAATGATTTAATCCACCCACAATTGTTATTGACGTGAGTTTGCAGTATATATTTCTAAACAGAGCTACTTTCTGTGCCAGTTGGCAAAAACCAGTCTTAGTAGGCACTTTACTTTAGGAAATAGATAATTTCCTATAGAATATGATGCTGTTTTAGGTTATAATTTTATTGAATGCTAATTCATATGCTAGAATTTAATATTGACTTTTGTTCTAGCCATCATGTGGCAGACATGATTAGCCCCCACTACCAAATACCTAGAAACATCATAATCATACTTTTACACACAAACCCCAACTCACTGTCAATAAAAAAAGAGACAGGAGCCAACCCCACGGCCTAGTGGTTAAGTTCGGCATGCTCTGCTTCGGCAGCCCTGGTTTGGTTCCCCGGGTGCAGGACTACACCGCTCTTCCGCAGCCATGCCATGGCGGTGACCCACTTACAATATAGAGGCAGATTGGCACAGATGTTAGCTCAGGGTGAATCTTCCTCAACAACAACAACAAAAAAAGACAATCCTGAAGGGATAATGATGGAGCAGAAATGGGAAATAAGAACCATAAGTGGACAAACTTCAAGAATAGCTCTGGATTTATGTTCATCTTGATGACATGAGAGACTTGGGTTTTATTACTCACAGAAGGACAGGAAACAAGAACTTGGAAAACGAGGAATTGGGATTGATATCATTCATGTAAATCAGGGACTCTGGAAGAGATATATCTGCAGAGAAAATGTGAACAAGAGAAAAAACACACACTGGCACAGGGAGGTAGCAAAATGACTCATTTGTAGGTTTGGGCTAGGGGGTAAAAAAGATTTCTATTAAAATTTATAACTACAGACCTGTCCCAGTGTGGACTTAGGTTTAAATTTACACTATCCAGGTGTGGCTAAGGAATCCTCAAGCCTTAATCATTAATGTAAAAATGGCCCCAAACGCATTCTAACCATGGAGTGCCTGGTAAAAGCAAATATAAAATTTCTCTAGTGGAAAATGTTCTCAATCTAGGCCATGAAGAATTCTCATAGGAAAAATTCACTGAAAAGACATTTACAATCTGGATTTCAAAACAGAGGAGGCAGGCACCCACTTCCCCAGGGGGGTGATGGCCGCATCCCACAGAGGAGTGGGTGAAGCTGAAGGCCTCCAGTCCCAAACACCACTAAATCCCGATACCAGAGCGCGGGTTGCCATATACGAACATGAACACCCCTTAGAGGGCCTGGTGGTGGTGGCCTTGGAGGAGGAGGATGAGGAAGAAGAGGAGAAGGCGGTCTGGCAGGCTGGCGGGGGCATTGGCTGATTTTAATTAACACCCCTTTCCTAGGATGGATGAACGTGCACATATGAGCTATGAGAACTTTGTGGACTTTTCTATTTACCACTCGAATGAAGAGTATTTTAGGGAATGAGAAGAGCTGAAAGCTGCCCACATGGAAACTATGGCAAAGTTAGAGAAAATGGACCAGAATAAATTAAATTTAAAGGAGGAGGAAAGGACAGCACATGCGTACGGTGACAGATGGTAATTAGCCTTTAGGTGGTGAACATGATGTAGTCTACACAGAATTTGAAATATAATGATGTACACCTGAAATTTATGTAATGTTATAAACCAATGTTACCTCAATAAAATAAGTAAATAAAATAAAATAAAGGAAGTTCAGCCCCTGATCATCAGGGAAGATGCTCCTAGGGTCTCTTCCAGATCTGTATCAGAAAGGAGCTCTTATCACCCTGTCTGTTAATGATGTCCCTTTCAGAGCCGGCTTTAGCCCAGTCCTCCTCCTTGTATATGTCTTCCTCCGAAGAGAATGGCCCAACTTAGAAAAAGAGTGTCTTGAGAAAAATAGAACGATGACCTACGCCAAGGACTCATCAACAACACGTGAGCAAACTATTTTGTTGAAGATGATATCCAGTATGAAGCTGCTGACTTCCCAGCAGTTGTAAACACAAGGAAGAAACCAAAAGAATGGGTGCCAAAGGTGACAGTACCTGAGCCTTTTCCATTGATCGTGAGAGAACAGAACAAAAAGGAAAAGAACAAGACATCTCAATCAGAGATTGAAGTGGTACATAAACTACTCAAAAAACAAGAAGAATGTTGTATACCTGAAACCAACATAAGGTTTATGTCAATTGTATCTCAATAAAAAAATAATAAATACATTAAAAAAAAAGATTCAGAGTGGAAGAAGAAATTCCAAGCCAATCCAGTTCCTGCATTCATCTTTTTCCCCTTTGTCATGATAGAGTCAAGCAAAATGAAGAGTAGAGGTGGTCTATGAATTAGGTGCCAGACTGCTGATTTTATATAAATTTTTTGTTTATTGCAGTAACATTGGTTTATAACATTGTAAAAATTTCAGGTGTATATCATTGTACTTCAATTTCTGCATGGACTACATCATGTTCACCACCAAAATACCAATTACAACCCATCACCACACATGTACTGAATTATCCCTTTCACCCTCCTCCCTCCCCCCTTCCCCTATGGTAACCATCAATCCAATCTCTGTCCCTATGTGTTTCTTTATTGTTGTTATTATCTACAGCCATAAGAAACGATGAAATCCAGGCATTTGTGACAACATGGATGGACATTGAGGGTATAATGCAAAGTGAAATAAGTCAGACTGCTGATTTTAAAGACCTTCCTGAGAGATACTAGAAACACTCAGAGATACTAGAATAGTAGAAAGAGATACTAGAAATACTCAGAACACAAATGTCCAAAACTCCTAGCAGTCTGTAAACCCCCTGATCTTCATGCACCCTCCTATGCATCCACTAGAAGATAAAAAATTTTGGCAGACATTGAAGCAGATGAAAATTTAAGAGAAACACATTGGCCTTGTCTACCTCCAAGTCACCAGTAAGAAGTACAAGTCAAAGCCCGTGTCTTATAACTGCAACCCTCCAATGCCCATGATATCTTCCAGAGGAAGAGAACCAGCCACAGGATCATCTGAGGAAAAGAAAACGTTGAAAGAAGAGAGAAATCGGATGCTAACTAAGCAGAAGCAAAGAATGAAAGAACTGCAGAAACTCCTGACAACCCAGGCTAAGGTTTATGATTCATATCAAAGCTTAGCGCAAATGTCTACATCCAGAGTAAAATCTCTCAGAAAGAGCAAAAAGGAAAAGATGAAAGAATACCAACGAGAACTATAAGAAAGAGAAGAAAAATGTAAAAGAGGCCGCTACTATTTGAAAGAGTTGCCCATAAAAATGCAAGAATGCCAACAGAAAAGTATCATTCTAACTGCCTAAAAGCACTAGGAATATCTGATGAGTTTGTTGCAAACAAAGGCCAAAGAGGAAAAATGTCTGAGTACTTCAGCTATCAAGGGACAAAAAGTTTCACTGAAGATAAAGAAAGCTTTAATGAAGATGAAAAAATAGAAGAAAAAGAGAATGAGAGAGAAAATTATTTTACTGATACCAACAGCCAGGATTCTTACAGGGAGTAAGATGTAGCCAATGAAGAGAGTGGAGAAGAGAAATCTATGAAGAATAAAACAGAATCCCCCAGATCTCCTCCTTATGCTGGTGCTGTTGTTTGCAGCATCTCGTGTCAGCATCCACACTTGTGATGTTAAGAATTTCGATGAGGAGGGCTCTTGAGCAAAGTCATCTGTAGCCTGAAAAGGCTGAATCTAGCTGATTGGTCATTTGGTCCTTTAGAGCAAGGCTTTGCCTATTCAGTTTTTTTAGTCGCTACATACGGTCTGTTTGCAACCTTGATCTTACTTGTATTTTTAAAAAGCATTTGAGAATCATAGCCGTCACAAACTGATTACTTATGAAAATACACATTACTTCATTATTTTTGGTGGGAAAAAAATTGCTTAGCCTTGAGAGCAGAGAGAAGTCTCGGCCTTTGGTGATTTGTTTGAAAAATTTTTTCAGGAAAGCATGAATCAACAAACATTTTAAAATTTTAAAAAATAAAAATGAAAAGATGAGACAAAAAAATCCATGATGAAGTGTCACCAGGTATAGTAAATAATATTATTTTCTTCAATAATGCCAAGTTAGAACTACTGAATAGAGACTCAAAAACAAATATATTAAAAATAAATAATATCACACACAAAAAGGAATTGACAACATAAAAGAAGACAGAAATCCATAAAAACATCAGAGGGCTTTTTAAACAACAAAATAGGATTTCTAAAGTTTTTTAAATTTCATTATTATAATTCAAAATTAAATTTAACTTTTAAAAAAGGCAATAATAGAAAGAATGGGGGAAAAATAAGATTTTAAACATAACGGGTAAGAATTCTTCATAATTAATGAAAAATAAATTCTCAGATACAGTAAGCACAGTAAGTCACATGCAAAATAAATTTTAAAAAGAATCTAATAGTAGATACATTCTATCGAAAGTGTCAAACGCTAAAGCCAAAAAGAAAAATTTAAAAGAACTAGAGACTCAGCGAACAATTAAGTTGAAAGCAGACTTCCTCATAAAAACAGAACTCAGAACACAAAGAAATAATTAATTCAAATTGACAAAATAAAATCATTGGCATTCTAGAATTTTATAACCAGCTGGAAAATCATTAAATAGTAGGGGCAATACAAATACGTTTTCCAACAGACAAAATATGGAAGTAATAACTACTCATTTATTAAATGAGCTAATTAAGGAAGAAGAAAGCTGAACCCACAAGAAAGATGATAATGCAAGGAGAAATAACACACAAATTGGTAAGTGTATTGGACCTAGAAAATCGATATAGCACAATTACAATATTCATATTAATGAAAGTGTATAGTATTAGTGAAATGCTAATGGAAGATGTATAAAAATATGAAATGGGACTAAAGATGGGGCAACAATAACACAGAGAAGTGAAACAGGGAAGACGATCAGAGTTAAAACGTCTGAAGTCATTGTTTTACTTGGGCAGAGGGAAGAGACGTTGATTAATTTTGCACTATGTTAATTCAATTATGTCTTTTAAAATTTCAAGGGCAATCTGCAAATGAGTAGAAATAAAATGTATAGCTTCCAAAACAGAAGGGGACACATGACATAAAGAGAATTGAATCAGTGCAAATAAAGTCATAAAAGAAGATAAAAAGAAACACGAAAAGCAGAATAAAGAGAAAGTACAGAATAAGATGATAGAAAGAGATTCAATTCCAAAGAAGCCAAAGAAATAAATCAGTATATCTATATGAAGTTTGACAACCTCTATCTTTTAATCTATGAGTTATGTCCACTTTTTACTGTGATTAATGTAGATAGACACATAGATACATAAAAAGCAAGAAAGAGAAAGAGAGAAAGGAAGATACAGAGATAGAGATAGCTTTGGGGTATTCAAGAGACACACTAAAACATGAAAGCATGGAAAGATTAGAAATAAAGGGGGGCCGGCCCGGTGGCTTAGTGGTTAAGTGCGCGTGCTCCACTGCTGGCGGCCCAGGGTTCGGATCCCGGTGCGCACCGAGCACTGCTTCTCTGGCCATGCTGAGGCCATGTCCCACATACAGCAACTAGAAGGATGTGCAACTATGACATACAACCATCTGCTGGGGCTTTGGGGGAAAAAAAAAGGAGGTGGATTGGCAATAGATGTTAGCTCAGAGCCGGTCTTCCTCAGCAAAAAGAGGAGGATTAGCACGGATGTTAGCTCAGGGCTGATCTCCCTCACAAAAAAAAAAAAAAAAAAGAAAGAAAGGAAAAATAC
Source organism: Ceratotherium simum simum (assembly GCF_057802395.1). NCBI lineage: Eukaryota > Metazoa > Chordata > Mammalia > Perissodactyla > Rhinocerotidae > Ceratotherium > Ceratotherium simum. The sequence goes on from NC_141930.1 coordinate 12,874,366, forward strand.
TAAAGAAATATCAAACAAAAGAAATATGATGAAGCTACATTAACGTCAGATAAAATACACTTTAGACAAAAGATATTATTAGGAATAAAAATTGGGTAGTATATAATGATAAAGAGAGTACTCTATGAGGAAGACATTATGAATATGTATGCTTTTAATAACTAGACTAGATAATTTATAAGCAAATATTTATGGACTTACCAGGAGAAAAAATAATCCACCATCATAATAGAAAATAATAGATCTTTAAAAACCAGTAGAGATCTAGATTAGAATAAAACATTAATAAGCTTGATCTGATGAACATATATACAACCACACACTAAATAATTAGAGAATTCACCTCTTTTCAAACACACATGGAAAAACAAAATTGGCCACATTCTAACTGCTAAGTCAATTTCAACAAATAGTAAGGATTTGGTTTCATTCAGAATTTTCTCTATTCACAATGCAATTATTTAGAAATCGATAACAGGAAGATAACTTTTTTTAAAGCTCTATACTTGAAAGCCAAAAAGCATATTTATAAATAACTCATGATTCAAACAAGAAGCCATAGTGGAAATAGAAAATATTTTAAAATAACCATCGTGAAAATACTACATACCAAAATTTATAGGGTGTGGTTAAACAGCACTTAAGGAAAATTCATAGCTTTAAATATTTCAAAAGGTAAAGGAAAAGTTAATAGGCTAAGCTAATTCAATTCAAGAAATTAGAAAAATCATTATTCAAACATAAAATGGTTTTGGAAAAAATGGGAATTAATTTTTTAAAAAAGAAACAAAGTACTAATAGACTCAATACATCCAAAAGTTGGTCCCTTGAAAAAATTAATATTGATTAGGGCAAAAAAAATGAGATGGCATTAATGAAAACAATGTTTGGAATGAAAAAAAGTAGATCTAAAGGGCTAGGATCCAAGATGAAATTGAAGACATACAATGTTGCAAGGATTTTCCCTATCAGATATCAAGACCTATTGCAAAACTATAGAAATTATGATATTGTAGTATTGGCTCAGAGATAGAAAAATGGACCAATGGAACAGAATAGGGAGCTCATAAATAGACATGCACACATAGGAAAACTTGAAATATGACAGAGATACCACTGAAAACCAGTGGGGAAAAGATGAATTGTTAAATGGTGCTAAAATAATTGGTTTTCCACAGAGAATAAGAAATGAATTTACATCCTTCCTCACCTATATAGATAAACAAACAAACAAAAAAAACATTTCCAGGTAGATTAGAGACCTATTTACAAAAAAGAAAACATTAAACATTTTGGAAGAAAATGTTTTATGACATTTTTATAAAGGATATCTTAGATCACAAAAAGCAAGAACCACAAATAAACAGATTGATAAACTTGACTACATTAAAATGTAAGACTACTGAAGAAAAAGACATATGCCACAATCAAAAGGTAAAAACAAGCCACATGTTTAAAGAATATATATACTATCCAGTTCATATATGAAAAATACCTACAAACCAATAAGAGTAAAAGTAATAATTCAATAGATAAATAAGCAATGAATTTGAACAATTTACATACAGATCAGGAAAGCCTGATGCCCAATATACACCCAGGAAGATGCTTAACCTTATAGTGTTTAGAGAAATACTAAATAAAACAATAATGAAATGTCATTTCACATACGTTAGATTAGATTGGCAAACATTTTAAAGTTTGACAGACCTAAATCTGACACCTAAATCGGATACACTGCTGATCGAGGCATAATCGAGGCGTAATTTGGTACAGCTACATATAGAAAGTCTAGTTAGGTTGGAAGTGCTCCTAATCATTACTCAGCCCTTCTATTTCTCAGTCCTACATACCAGAGAGAAACTCTCATATGTGTAGACAAGTGGGTATCTACAAGAATGTTTATTGCAGCACTGTGGTAATAGTGAAAAATTGGAAACAACCTACATGTCCATCATCAGGGGAATTGATACATTGTAGTATGTTAATACAATGAAATTGAATGAATGGCAGACACACGTATCAATGTGGCTAAATCTCAAAAACATAATGTTGAGTTATGGTAAGATTAGATAAATTTTTTAAACATGCAAAATGATACTATATACTTTATTGGCTTACAGTATATATATGTAGCAAAAAATACGCATCAGAAATGATAAACAGGAAAATCCATCATGAGAAGGAGATGTGTAAACAAAATTGGGAAGGAACATCCAGAGGGCTTGAGTACATCTGTAATGGTTTATTGCTCTTTAAAACTTTTTAAAAAGTGGTAAATTAATATGAATTTAAAACAAATCACAAAGTGAATCCTAATTAAAACCAGTCAAATTAGATAGCATGAAAAACATATAATTCACAACTAAGTAAATAAAAGTACCGGACTCCTAGCTTTACTGTGATTGATAGCTGTAGATCTTTAACAAGCAAGTCACTTCAATTCTTTGGGCCCTAGCTCCCATATCTGTCTAAAGAGAAAGTTGAACCAGATAATCTCTAAGGTCCCCTTACAGCTATACAATTCAACTCAAAGTACTTTACAGGATTTGCAGCAACAAAAGCATGAATAATAATTTGGATTTTAAAGTATAATTTGAAACTGAAGACATAAACTTATACTTGGATATTCAGTGACTTTTTATATCGTTCAATTGTTCGTGACCATTATCATGTCATGTCCTGTCATTCCTTCTTTCCAACGATAACCATGTTTTATTCTGATGTAGTTGTCAACAGAAAATCACCTCCCCTGCTGTCACACCAATTATTCCCAAACTGGGCAGAACCATCTTCTGTTGTGTTGTGAGGGATATTTGGATAATCTCTTACTTTTTGAAAAATTTTGGAGTCCTAATTTAATCATTGGTTAACCTTTAGGCTCTTTTAGCACAAGAAACAGAAACTGACTCTGGCTGGATTCTGGGGAATAGGGGCAAAGAGAAACAATGCAAAGACTCTGAGTACCTCTGGGAATCAAAAGAAGAGATAATTTAGGAAGGGAAAGTCTCAAGGATCTCTGCAGTAAATTTATTGGCCTTCCCCTAAGAGGTCTACCATTTATTTACAAAGCTCAGCCCTAAATATCCTCAAGTGTGCTGGTCACTCTTTTCTAATTCTTTAATTACTAGTATACAGACTCTAGTTGGTCCAGCTTGGGTCAAATACATACTTTTAGTTCAATTGGTTGTGTGGACACAGCCGTGTATTACAGACAAGGTCATTAGGGACTTACCCCTAAGTATTAAGGCCAATTTCCAGAAAGCAAAAATTGGGGGCAAGAAGGCAACCCCAAAAGTAGTCTCTTATGAGCAATCTATGCTGTGACACGGGTCAGATGAGGAGAGTCTGTTTGCCTGTTTTTCGTTAACAGCTTAAAGACTTTCACCCTAGAATCAGCACAATGGGATGCATTTTGAAAATATTTCCAAATATTTCTCCTATTCTTGACATCCTGGGGATGGTTTGAACCCGTTAATATTTATGTGTTAACATGGAGCCACAATTGAAGGATTTTCTCCCATTGGTCTCATAACACACTTGCTCCTTTTAGAGTCTAGAAACATTTGTCTATTACTTTAAAAGATTACAACAAACTTTTTTTTTCACACTAGCCTAACAAATTGAAGAAAACATGCAGAGATATCAAAGAGTTGATTTATGATATTTAGGGGAAGCAAAGTAGAAATGTTTCTAAAAGTCTCTTTTTGAGACTCAACATAGAAACCATGACAGCCAAATTCAATGTTTACATGCCGCTGAAGATTTTTACTCTTCGATTTGAAAGCTAACGAATTTGCTTATTTTTCTAGAGACCCAGAATCCTTCTGCTGTGATACAACCTACTTTAATTGTATGATTTAAAATTGATGTGTTCCAGGAATTTTTACAACCACACAAATTATCCTCTATAATTCAAGCTTCTCATTCCAATTGGATGGAGTAAGAAGCAAAGACAGGCACAGACTCTGTTGAAATGATTGCGACATTTTCATCCATTGTAAATTGACCCTGAATGGCCACTGAAGATACACTCCTGTGTTTTCCAATGGGATGTTTCTCCAGCTTTCTTTGAAACTAGCAGAGTCAGCTCTTGAGTGGTAGTCTACCTGTATCAGGACTCAAGTTCATAATATTTTATAGCTCCTCTCTCAATTTGTAAACTCTGCAGGACTACAGACTATGTCTTTTCATTACTTATTATGTCAGTCTTGGGTTCCATGTTATATTATACCATGATGCTTTGAAGAAAGAGATTTCTAAAGACGAATTTCCAATAAGTGGTGGGCCTATTTATTTTATTTCAAGTAATATTTACTCACATTACTGTCATGTCAGAGAATAGGAATTGTATCATGCAAAAAAAAATTGACTGCCATTTAAGATATTTTAAAAACATCTAATTTTAGGAGAGGTTACTAATAGTTGAGCTGAAATGGAAAAATAGAAAAAAAAAACTTCATTTTCTGCAAAGAACAGAATGGAAGTTTGGAAGCATTATAGAAAGGGTAAGAACTTGGAATACCTATGTTTAAGCTCAAATCTGTTGGAAGATGGACACTTCACTTTTGTGTGAAGTCACTTTACGCTCTCTGACTGAAGTCACCTAAGCATCACTTGCTAAGTTAACCATCACCTTGAAGAAGTGTCATGAGATGACTGTAATCTCTTCTGGAACTAAGGCTAATAAGAGCAATTTATAAAATTATGATTATCATTGGGAAGGTTGATAGTGAGGTCATGTTATGAGATCTGATTCCATCCACGAGCAAGGTTGGCTCAAAAAGTGTGAGCCATTTTAGCCAACTGTGATAAAGACCAAGTATAACGAGAATTTGTGCCACATTTTACACCTTGACTCATTCCAAGTCCCATCTTCTTTGATACTGATCTCACTCTGTAATAACAGGCCATAGCACAGCATTTTACGTACCACAGATTTCAGCACTTGATTACATTCAATTCAGTACTGCATTATAAACATTACATATATAATTATGGTCTAATTAATTCATGAGAGCAGTTCAGTGGGCTACTCCAACGAGCAACTGTATAGACTAATGCAGAGACAAAGTCTCTAGAGCTGAAGTGGCTGATAGCCTCCCAGCATCAATGTGTGACAACACAACTGGGTATTGCCAATCCAGGAAGTTCATCCAAGCCTTTGTTATCCAGAGTTTTTATTAGGGCTTGCCCACATACTGCCTGTGTGGCTGACCTTTACCAGCCCTTCCCAAAGGTTTGGGCTAACAACATTAGTCTCCAGTTTCCTCTGGAGTTTGGAACTAATATGTCATATCCCAAAGCCTCCATCATAAATCACATTGTTAGACTGTCTGGTGGCCAAAGGCCCCAGGCAAACAAAGACACTCCCACCAGGCAAGACATTCCGGAGGCCTAGAGTTCACCTCCAAGGAGCCAAAGGCAGAGACCAGAGTTCTTTTTAGGTAAGGTTAATTCTTTGCAAAAAAGCTTAAGACATTAGGTCCAACCATAGAAAATTGCCAATATTCAACTATTTTTGACATATTAAAATGACAAATTTCATATGGTTCAACATAATGAGGAAAATTTGTTCACTCAGCAAATATTTACTGTGTGTGTACATACTATGAAAAGGACTATGATAATTTAGGTAAAATAGCCAAATAGGCTGTGCCTTTGTAGTACAGATAATCTAGCAAAGGGCTTAAGAAATGTTTATTCAACAAATATTTATGAAACACCAAGTATGGGCTAGCCCCTGTTCTAGGCGATAGAAATAAGACATATGGTAGTAAACTAAATGATCCTTGCCCTCATGGAACTTTTAGTGTGGTGGAATTTGGAGGAGAAGAAGCAAAAACAGACATTCAAGGAGTAAACAAATAAACATGGTAATTTAAGAGAGCTGAAAGTTCTATCAAGAAAATAACATAGTATAATCTGATAGGGATTCCAGGGTGGGGGTAAGGGGCTAATTTAGATAGGGTGACCAGGAAAGGCCTCTCTGAGAAAGGACTTTAAACTAAAGCATAAATGATGAGCAGAGACGAGCCATGGAAAATCTGGAAGCAGAGCCGTACAGACAAATAGGGACAGCTAATCAACAGCAGGAAAAGCTGGGTTTTCTGAAGAATATAAAGAAAGCCTATGTAGCTGGAGCATATTGAACAAGGGGGACAATCTTATGATATGACATCAGGGAAGCTGGAAGGGGCCAGATCGTGTGAAGCTTTACACACAATGGTAATAGGATTTTATTCCAAGTGCAAGAGGAATCCGTGATATCATATAAATTTTTAAAACATCACAATTTTTAAACTAACAATAATATTAATACCAAAATACCAATGATGCATGCTACAGGAGGAGTACAACAGAGGGCTATTAAAGGTAGGACAGCCCTTCCAGCCCCAAGAAAGCAAGTTTTCAGAGAGTGGCATTTGCAAAAGACGTTGAAGGATGGGAAGACCGTGATTAAATGGACAGGAGAGGTGATGCTGGAATAGCATTCCAGATGAGAGGCAACCGAACATGCAGGTACAGAAGCAACATATTTAAGAACCTGGTCAAGAAACAAGCCATTCAGCCTGTCAAGAAGATGGAAAATCCAGGATATAGGCGGAGTGCAACATAAAAGTAGAAAAGTAGATTTGGACTAAGTCAAAAAGGATGTTAAGTACCAGGCTGAGGGGTTTGAGTTTTATTTACTAAATAACTGGGGAATCGATTCATATTTCGAGTGACAAATATTATAAGTAGAATTGTGCCTGAGGTAAACAGTAGAACTCTACTTAAGATATGTTTGAATGGGTGGAATGGCTGGAACAATTTCATTTGCTAGTGTCAGAAATCCAACTCACACTGACTTAAAAGACTATTGCCCAGCAAGTGGGAAGTTCAGGGATAACACTACCTTCGGGAATGGTTGAATCCAGGAGCTCAAGAGATGTCGCAACTGCTCTGCCCACCTAGTGCCTCTGCTTTCCTCTGAGAATGTAATTCATATACTAAAGGTTAGAGAAAATAATAGTAGTTATGATTACTAAAATTTATTGTATGCTTACTATGTGCCAGGACGTGCTCCAATCACCTTACATGTATCATCGCAATTAATTGCCTCAAAAATCCTATGAGGTAATAATACTATCAGCCCCAACTTTCAGATTGTGAAACAAAAAGGTGAAATACTTTGCCCACAATCACTTATTTGCTAAGTGGTAGGGCCAGAACTCAAAACCAGGTGAATGGACTCTGTATCCAGCACTCTCATTGGAAATTGTTTTATTATGAGGAATTTTGAATATATTTAGAATTAGTCAAACTAATACAGTTTGATTTATACTTATACTTAACTGAGCTCCACTTAATCCAATCCACAGACCAATCCCCTCCCTGTTATTTTAAAGAAAATTTCAGCCATTACATCATTTGCATTTGATCCATATGTAGTTTAGTATATATCTCTTTTTAACAAGACCACAACACACTCTCACCCTAAAAAAGAAACAATAATGTCTTAATTTCATCAAATAACCAGTCCACTTTTGCTTTTCCAATTGGCTTGTGAATGTCATAAATCATTTTTATTTTTATGTTATGGGGATGCAACAGCAAAATCCAGACTGTGGAAAAAACTGCAGGGTAACCAGTTTTCTCCAACAAGAAGAAAAATTTTTAAGTTTAAAGGAAAAAAAGAAATGGAAGGGAAAATATAGATTACAACAGACTTAGAAGGCATGTCAAACAGTTGACCTTATTTGCATCCTCAATACTGAAAATGGTTTAAAATTCCTTCCTGTGCACTAGGGATGGACAATCATGTTACTGTGTCTTACAGCCACTTGTAAGAGTTCCTCTCTCTTAAGTCATGCTCTCAGCTGAATAATCAAGACTTTCAAAGATTGCTTTTTTTATTTTGTTTTGGTTTATAATTAGGCAAAATATTCATATAGTTCAAAAGTCAAGTTGACAAGGCATATTCAAAAATCTAGCTCCTGTTCCTACTTCTTTTACCCTATCCTCCCTCCCTTTTTAAGTAACTCTTCTTCATTTAACAGTTTACTCTTCCATTGAATATAGGCACACCCCACCTTCTTCTGATAAATGATAAAATATTCTACTCACTTCTCTCCACCTTGCGTTCTTTCACTCAACAAGATACCCTAAAGTTATTCCTCTCTCCTTTTGACAGCCACATGGAACCACATTGTGTGCACGTGCCATAGTTTATTCAACTAGATCCTGATTGAGGGACTTTCGGGTTGTTTCTAGTCCTATGCTACTCAAGAAGCCCTCCAATGAAAGCCTTGTCCATACGTTCTTTTTTCTTAGAAGTGCGGTGGCTTGGTCAAAGGAAAAATGCACATATTATTTTGTTAGACCATTTTGCAATCACACCAGCAATGTATAAAAGTGCCCCTCAGCTTCCTCAACTGAGCATATTGTCATATGTGGGTCTTCTGTACGTGTAATAGTTGAGAAATGGTATCTCCATTTACTTTTAATTTGCATTTCTCTTACAATCAATGAGGTTGTCCGTTTTTTATATGGTCATATGCCATACACCTGTCTTTTCCTCTGAACTGTGTTCATTTCTCTAGTACATTCTTCTTTTTTTAATTGAAATATAATTGACATATAACATTATATTAGCTTCAGACATACAACATAATGATTCAATATTTGTATATATTATGAAACGATCACAACAATAAGTCTAGCTAACATGCATCACCACACATAGTTACAAATTTTTTTCTTGTGATGAGAACTTTTAAGATCTACTCTGTTAGCAACTTTCAAATATACAATACCATATTATTAACTGTACTCACCATGCTGTACATTATATCCCCAGCACTTATTTATTTTATAACTGGATCTAGTACCTTTTCTATATGATTGTTAGTCTTCTCTATTTTAGGAAACTCTTTATGTATTAGGGAGAGTAACTCTGTGATGTAAGATGAAAATATGTTTTCTCTGTTTGTCATTTGGTTTTTTACTTTGCTTATCACGTTCTTTGCCATGTGATTGTGTATTTTTTCTAAATATAATCAAAAATTTTTTATTCTTTCCCTCATTGATTGTACATACATTCTATCATACCACATGTTATGGGCTGAATTGTTTCCTCCCAAAATTCAAGTGTTGAAGTTCTAATCCTCAGAATGTGACTGTGTTTGGAGACAGGATATTAAAGAGGTAATTAAGAGAAAATGAAATCATATGGATGGGACTTCATCCAACATGATTGGTGTCCTTCTAAGAAGGGAAGATTAGGGCACAGACACGTGCAGAGGGAAGAACATGTAAAGACACCAGAAGACAGCAATCTATGAGCCAAGAAGAGCGGCCCTCAGAAGAAACGAACCCTGCTAACATCTCGATCTTGGACTTCCAGCGTCCAGAACTGTGAGGTAGAAATTTCTGTTGGTTAAGCCACCCAGTCTGTGGTACTTTGTTATGAGCACCCTAGAAAACTAACACACCATATATATACTATTTTAAAGGGTGAATTTTTTATTCTTGTTTACATAAGAAAAAAATCACTATAATCAGCAATTTATCTCTTAGACTTTCACCTGATTTGTGATTTTCTTAACAAAACAAGTCCCTGAGATCATATTCCACATAGAACATGGACATCCTTTTCACTCATTTAGGAGGAGCTCTGGTTCCCCTGTGACGGACGTGGAAAGCATCTACAGTTCGGCTCCTTTGTATTTCGCTACTGTTTGGGAGAACGTCTCTTCAAAGATGATGATAATCTTCTCATTTTTCTTCCTAGGTGACTATTCTTTAGGGAAAATTAAAAGACCGTGCAACTGAAGCAGCACAAATACTGAGCTGATCTTTAGGCAGTCCTGTTTCTGGAGATTTAGAAAGCAGCTAGAATTTCAGTAACCACAGGATTTCTTAAAAACCTTCTTGCCATTGTATTTTGTCAAGGATAGAGTTTTTTTATTAAAGTTTTTAATGTGAACTAATTTTTAATTACTTTCAAAAATTAAAAAATGTAAAAGATAATATACGCACAGGGCACAAAATTCTGGTTACCTTACAAAAGGATTATGCAGAGAAAAATAAGTGTCTGTCCACCCATGTTCCACCCAGTTCCTAACAATTTTCTTATTGTTGTCTGGTGCAGACTGAGCAATAGTCTACATTTTTATCTTGCTTCTTAGTGAATGTGTGAATGTGTTTGTCTGTTTGTTTGTTTTTATTTACTTATTTTTTGTGTGTGAGGAACATCAGCCCTGAGCTAACATCCATGCCAATCCTCCTCTTTTTGCTGAGGAAGACTGGCCCTGAGCTAACATTCGTGCCAATCTTCCTCTACTTTATGTGGGACACCCCCACAGCATCGCCTGACAAGAGGTGCATCAGTGTGCGCCCAGGAGCGTGCACACTTAACCGCTACACCACAGGGCCGGCCCCGGAATGTGTTTGTTTTTTAAGAATGTGTTCTTAGTGAATGTGCTTGTTTATTGGATTTTTCAATAATGATCTACAGTTCAAAAAAGACCTCTTAGGGTACAAACAGAATAAATCATTGATAAATTGGGTTGGAAAAGAGAATCAAAAGATTGTTTTAGGTAGGACTTCAATGAATAAATTATTTTTATAACAAGAGAAATGATTGCCCAAAGAAAATAAATGCTTCTGAGACTCATGTATCCACCATTGAGCCACATGTCATGAGCTTTTATAGGTTCTATCAGTTATCAATTGCTGTATAACAAACCACCCCAAGATTTGCAGCTCAGAAAACAACAATTTTATTTTATCACAATTCTGTGGGTCAGTAATTTGGGCTGGGCTGGGCTCAGCGGAACAGCTCCTGTGTTGGTTTCGCCTAAGATCATTCACGTGACTGCAATGATTTCTGGCTCGGCTGGGACTGGCTGGTAGAAAATGGTCCCATTCACACGTCTGGCAGGAGGTTCTGGCTGTCAGCTGGATCACATGCCTCCAGCCCACTAACCCAGGCTTCTTCACAAGGCAGCAGAATTCCAAGAGGGAAAGCCATGATGTGCAAGCACTTTTCTAGCCTCTGTTTGCATCATGTTTGCTGAGTCCCACTGGCCAAATCATGTCACATGGCCAAGCCCAGAGCCATTGTAGGAAGGGACCACATATAGGTATGGATACAGGGAAGTGTGAAGCCATGATTGTAACAATCTACCACATGGGTAGTAAGCCCAGATTAAGCAAAGTGCTATCAGGATAGATTCCTATAACTTTTGGGTGGGGTAAGTAAGGGTAACAGAAAACAGGACTTAAGATAATGAGGCAGATAATTCCTACATATTTCTTGTGTAACCTACTTGAAAAAAATTAAAAAAAGAAAAGCCCTGAGCACATGACAGCATATTATGGCACACAATCAAGGAAACATCTGTTCAAAGAGAAAAAAGTAGTTGTCATAGAAGTAATAGAAAGAAAGATAGCTAAGTATTAGAGAAGGCCCTTCTAGCCAGCTTTCAGTCTAGAAAACAGTATATTTTACAACCACTCCCAGCCCTGAATCTAAAACCTTTTCCAGGAAAACAGCAATCTGTGTTCAAGAAGAGTAATACAGAACAGTTATACAAGAGTGTTACGTTTCCAGCTCTAACTGTGATGCACAGAATTGCAAATATTGCTAGCAAGAGCATTATCTTGGTCCATTCAGACTATTATAACAGAATACCACAGACTGGGTGGCTTATAAACAACAGAAATGTATTGCTTACAGTTCTGGAGGCTGGAAACTCCAATATAAAGTCATCAACATGGTAATGTTCTGGTGAAGGCCCCCTTCCCGATTCATAGCTGGCACCTTCTCACTATGTCCTCACATGGTAGATGGACAAAGGATCTCTCTGGAGCCTCTTTTATAAAGGCATTAACCCCATTCATGAAGGCTCCACGCTCATGACCTAAGCATCCCCCAAGCCTAAGCCTTACCTCCTAATACCATCATCTTGGGGAGGGTTAGGATTTCAACATATGAATTTTACGGGACACAATCAGACTACAGTCAGCCTTCAAAATATAGTTGGTCTAAATGTAATGTGATATCCTAGATTGCATCCTAGAAGAGAAACTTTTCATTCAAAGGCTCAAAGAGATCTCCACTTTCAATCAAATCAAATCCAAAATACTCAACGTTCTCATCTGATTCAAGCCTAATATTCTAATTGCTCCTACTTGACCGAATTTCTCCCAGTCGATGCATCAGCTATGTTTCCAGGGTATTTGCATTATTCCTGCAGTTCCATTTAGTTCCACTTTCTGTCTCCTTCCAGTTTATCCCATCCAATCACAGTTAACCTTTGAATGTCTGGTAAAAAATTTTAAAAAAGGTATTTGGTAAGTTATGACATGTTACTATAGAATATTTCTGGTTGATCCCAACCCAGCAAAGTAAACCAACGTTGCCATCATCTGTCTTCATATTCTGATTTGAAGAAGGCTAAGGCTAATTATAAGTATTTTCTGGAGCAGATAAGAGAGGAATGAGATTAGGCATTGCAGATGGTACTAATCCAAGCACCATTCAGAGGCCTCAGTGCCCAGAACCCAGGGCAAACACAGGGAAAGAGTAAGCAATGTGCTGTGCAGTTTGCTCTGGGAGTTAATGTGGGGCACTATCAGGGTCGCTCACAAAGCACAGAATTTCTCTTGAGGACCCAAACCAGACATGTGTGCCTGCAGGGAATACACCATTTGACCTGCTGCTGAGGATATTCCAGCTGGTTTGAGCAGAATGCAGTTTGCCTTTAAAAGGAGAAGGATCCAAGAAGCCAGTATATATGTGCTCATTCTCATCAGAGAGGATGAAGAATTCTTAGGAGTAAAAGACAATTTAAGAGGGAAGTTTAAAGATTTTGAGTGCATATCATAAACCTGTGTTAACCTGCAAACTCAGTATGTGTTAGTGTGTGGTATGGTCTAGGATGTATAAAATAGATATTGATCAATGTAATCCACAGAGACAATTTCCAATACTTAGACCAGACACTCTTATCCATTTTTGTGCCATAGACACCTATGGCAATCTGATGAAGTCTATGAATACTTCTTCAGAATACTCTGAAATGCATAAAATGGAACATTTAGTTACAAAGGCAACTAGTTATACTGCAATACAGTTATCAAAATATTTAAAAATAAATGTGATGTAGCAATGCATGGAATCCTTTACTAACACTTTAAATAACAAGATCTGGTGACGGGGTTAAGAATCACTAAAATGAAGAGCAAGGAGACGTTAAAAATCTGCAACTACTTGTCAGGAACATGCATATTTTCATGTGTCTGCATGGTTAGGGCTTTCTGAGACAATTTTACTGGAATCTAGATTAAAGGACAGACCTTGGAAGCTAAATGATGACTGAATAAATAATGGATAAATTCAGAAAAGTGATTTCACTCTCCTGAAGGTATGTGTTTACATTTCAAAGGGAGATAAAACCCGGAACCATGAAAACATTTCAGGGATTGTAACCCAGAGGGGTTTATTTCATCTTATCCATGAAGATACATGTTAGTATTCCAAAGGGAAGAATCCAGCGACCTTCCCCTTCTGTTCCGAAGAAGACTTAGGTTTCTCTTCCTCTCTTAGGAGGGAAGGGGACAATGTGTATTGAAGCTCCCAGACTCAGAATTTGGGGATTCCTCTCTTGTGGTGCAAGGAATCCCTTTTGTGCACACAGAGGATCCATCTGGCTCACATCACTTCACCCTAGAAGGGGAAGAATCAGAGCATGGGGAACCAATGTAGTCATTGCCATAAGCAATAATGGTTAAGTCTTCTATCTTGATGCAAAAGCCTCATGTTTGCATCCAGGATAACATAATTAAATATAGATAATCAAAATTTATCAAGCTTGTATTGGATTTGTGAAAAACAGAAGGGTTATATATGCTTAAGTATGTCCATTTGATCCTCCTCCCTAATTGCTTTCTAAGTTTTTCAACATGTCTACTCTTTCTGTCTCAAAGCACATATACTCAGCTGTGGTAAGATGCTGGAATTGAACAAATATACTATATGGACAAGGCTTAGCAACAGTAATTTTAAAGCAATGTATTAATAATAAAAAATTCTGTGGTCTATTATCGCGTAAGTTGTTTGGTATCCAAAAGAGCCATGTTTAATGAAAATACCATGACAGCGCCTGGTCTGATAAAAAGCAAACAGCTTTTACCAGTTGCCAAACAGCAGTCCAGTTGCTAAAATGGTTGCCTCAGGCCGACTGGCAAAGCAAGAACCAATGGGCCTGCTGTAATATCCCAGCAGAGAGCTAAGAGAGGACAGCATTTCCCCCTGAGGAATGACACTACTCACTGGATTAATACAGAGACCTCTTACAAGTTGCAGTCCTGAAGGCTAGGGCTGACTGTGCGGCTGGCTGTAAGTGAAGTTTGTTCCATGTGGGTACCCTCACCTTCACCCAGTTACTCCCAGTCAGGAATCTTTGTTCTGCAGGTTGTAGGCTTTTGGTTTTTGAAATGGGAAAAGATGACATTCTTGATGTTCATGACAACAGTGACAAGCGTTCACTCTTTGTCCCAAATGCTTGTGTGTGAACCAATGCTAAGTTCTCTGATTGCTTCCTTTTTATTTCCCCTCAAATTTGTTTAATTTCAGTTCAGGGAAAACATGTGGTAAACTCCTTAAGAAAAGAATGAACCCAAGAAAAGGGGAAAGTTTTTATCACATAGACTGCTGGAAATGAAACTTCATTTTAGGCCAAGGTTTGTAGCTGATGCCTTGCCTCTGCCCAGACAATAGGATAAATCAGAAGCTTAGTCATCGGGTGTTGGTAGCCATGAGCAAGAGCGATCAGTTGCTTCTCTCAATAGGAGAGCAGTCAATTTAAATCCACACTATCAAAATCCTTACATGTATATATGTAGCTCTTCTGATTATCCCAGAGTTTTGACAAAAGGAAAAGCAATGACGATGAGGAGAGGGAAGAGTTTCAGCATGGAGAAGAAAAATAGCTGATCACAATCATGATAGAAAGCACCCTGGAATCAGTATATCACAGGGTAATTTACAATGAACAGACTTCGGTCTGTTCTTTTGATCCCATCTCCACCTCCATAACCTAGGTCATATTATAGCTCCCTCTGAGAGTCACGTTAAGGAAGAAATGAGCTAGGTAACACAAAGCACTTAGCACAGCAGCATTTGACACAGTAAATGGCACTGCCAATGTTGTTGTTGCTGTTCTTGTTATTATAGGACACTGAGCTGTTAAGGGTCTTTATTATCTGAAATTTCCCTCCAACATTTTGCTTGGCTTTATTCTATGCTAACCTACAACCATCATATATCAGAGATAAAAGGAAGCTTAGAGTTTCTCTTTGACACTTTCCTGTCATAAATGGAGAAAGTAAGGCCCTGAAAATTAAGCAGTTAATCCAGGAACACGATTCTAGGTCTATAGATTACCAATGCCTAACTGTTCCTACTATATTATGTTGCTACTCAACTGGCACCTGAGCATAGAAGGCCTGGTTGCTTCCATTTTTATGATACTCCCACTATATTAAAAAAAAAATTAAGCCACTAACAAAATTCCTCTGTCCTTTTTTGCAGAAAAGGAAAAGCAAATCCTCAAATTTATGTGAAATTGCAGGGGATCTCAAATAGCTAAAACTATTTTGCAAAAGAGGAACAAAGTTAGAGGACTCATACTTCCCAATTTCAAAACTTACTACAAAGGCATAGTGATTAAAATAGTGTGGTACTGGCATAAGGATAGACATATAGACCAATGGAATAGAATTGAGAGTCCAGAAATAAATCCATACATCTATGACCAATTAATTTTCTTCAAGGGTGCCAAGAACTTTCAATAGGGAAAAAATAGTCTCTTCAACAAATGGTGCTGGAACATTTGGGGAGCCACATGCAAAAGAATGAAGTTGGACTTTGTATCACAGACCATAAACAAAAAATAACTCAACTGGATCAATGACCTAAATATAAGGACTAAAACCAAAAAGCTCTTGGAAGAAAACATTGGGGTAAGTTTTCATAACCTTGGCTTTCGCAATAGATTCTTAGATATGATACCAACTGCGTAAGCAACAAAAAAATAAATTGGACTTCATCACATTTAAAAAATGCATCAAAGAACATTATCAAGAAAGTGAAAAGACAATCTATAGAACGAGAGAAAATATTTGCAACTCGTTATCTGATAAGAGCCTAGTATCCAGAATATATAAGGAACTCTTATAATTCAACAACAAAAAGATAAGTAGTCTAACTTAAAAATGAGCAAATCTCTAACCCTTGATCTGTTCTCTGTTTCTGTAGTTTTGTCTTTGCAAGAATGTAAAATAGATGGAGTGTAACTTTTTGAGACTGGCTTCTTTCTGAATGCCTTTGAGATACATCCCGGTTGTTGAATGTATCAACAGTTCATTTCTTTTTATTGCTGAGAACTGTTCCCTTATACGAATACACCAGTTTATCATTCACTTTTTTAAGGATATTTGGGTTATTTCTATTTGGGAGCAATAATGAAGAAAGTTACTGTGAAGATTTGAGTATATGAATATATACTATGCATAGGTATTTGTGTGAACACAAGTTTTTATTTCTCTAAAGTGATTACCTAGAAGTGGAATTTCTGAGTCGTATGTATGTCTAACTTTATAAGAAACTGCCAAAGAATTTCTCACAGTGGCCGTATCATTTTGCATTCCCACAAGCAATTTATGAGCCTTCCAGTTGCTCTGCATTCTCCCAGACTTGGTATTGCCACACTTGGTATGTTTAATTTTAGCCATAACAATAATCTGTAGTAGTATTTCATCATGATTTTATTTTCATTTCTCTAAAGGTTAAATGATGTTGAACGACTATGATGAGGTTATTTGCTATCTGTATATCCTCTTTGATGAAGTGTCTGTTCAAGTCTTTTCCCCATATTTTAATTGAATGGTCTGTTTTCTTACTTAAACTTGTTGAGTTTTGAGGGTTCTTTATATATTCTGGATTCAAGTCTTTTGTTGGATATATGTCTGCAAACATTTTCTACTGATCTGTAGCTTGTCTTTTCCTTCTCTGAGCAGTGTCATTTGTAGAGCAAAAGATTTTACTGTAGATGAAGTTCAATTTATCAAGCTTTTCTTTCATGCATCACGCTTGTGGTGTCATGCTTAAGATTTCTTTGCCTAATCCGGCCATGAGATTTTCTCCTCTTTTCTTAAAATTTTTTATAATTTTATGTTTTTCATTTTGAAATCAAAATGTAAATCATTTTGAGTTAGTTTATCAAAAAGTATGGGATTTGAGTTTTTTTAATACAGATTTCTAATTGTTCCTACACTATTTGTTGAAAACATGATCATATCTCTATTGAATTACCTTTGCAACTTTGTCAAAAATCAGTTGGCCACATTTGTGTGGCTTTTTGGACTCTCTATTCTGTTCCATTGAGCCACGTGCTTATCCCTTTGCCAATGGCACACTGTCTTGAATACTTTAGCTTTGTAGTAAGTCTTAAAATTGGATAATATGATCTCCTCAACTTTGTTCTTCTTTTTCAAAATTGTTTTGGCTATTCTAATTCCTTTGCCTTTCCATATAGATTTTAGAACAGGCTTATTTATATCTGTGAAAACTTCTGCCAGGATTTTGATTGGAATTGCATTAAATCTATAGATCAATTTGGGAGAATTGACATCTTTACTATGGTGAATTTTTCAATCCATGAAAACAGTTTGTCTCTCCATTTATTTAGAGCTTCTTATGTTTCTTTCATCAGGAATTTGTCATTTCCAGTATACAGATCCAGTATTTGTTTTTGGTAGATTTATACCTAAGTATTTCAAAGCTATTGTAAATAATACTTTTTAAATTTTTGGTTGGCAATTATTTATTACTAGCATATAAAAATAGGATTGATATTTATGTGTTTATCTTATATTCTGTGATTTTGATAAATGTACTTGTTAGCTTTAAGATATTTTTTTTTTTACTCCTTTTGGAATTGTCTATGTAGACAATCATGTCATCTCCGAATAGAGGCAGTTTTATCTTTCTCATCCAATCTGTATGCCTTTTAATTTTTTTCTTATTATACTAGTTTGGACTTATAGTATGATGTCAAATAGGAGTTATTGCCTTGTTCCTAACCTTAGGGGCAAAACATTCAGTCTTTCACCATTAAGTACGATATTAGCTCTAAGTATTTTTGTAGATGCCCTTCATCAGGTTGAAGAAGTCCCCTTCTAAGTAAGGTGAGAGAGTTTGTCATGAATAGATATGGAATTTTGTCAAATACTTTCATTTTATTATGTGGTTTTCTTCTTTACACTGTTAGCGTATTGGTTTACATTGACTGATTTTCAAATATCGAGTAACCCTCGCATTCGCAGAATAAACCCCGCTTGGTCATAGCGTATGATTCTTTTGACATATTGCTAGATTCAATTTTACTAATATTTTCTTGAGGATCTTTGCATTATATTCATGAGGGATATTGGTCTGTGGCTTTGTTGCTGTTTGCTTATACTCTCTTTATCTGATTTTGGTACCAGGGTTATGCCAGCCTCATAACATGAGTTGGGAATTTTTCCTTCCTCTTTTATTTTTCTGGAAGAAATTGTTTCATAATGGTGTTGAAATCTTGGCTTTCAATTTTCAAACGTATTTTAAAGAGCTCACTGGGTGAAGAATGGTTTATTTATTTACCCCACACACACGTTACTGCTAGTCTTCCATCTTTCCTGTTACTTCAAGTTTCCTTCTGGTATAATTGCCCTTCTATCTGACCAACTCTTGAAGCAATTCTTTTAAAACAGGTCTACTTTCCAGAAGTTCTACTAGTTTTCCTTCATCTGAGGCTGTTTTTTCTCCTTCACTCCTAAAGAATATTTTTGCTAGACATAGAATTTTGGATTGATATGACAAAAGAGCCAAGAATATACAATAGTCTCTTCGGTGAAGGGTGTTGGGAAAACTGAACAGCCACATACAAAAGAATGAAACTGGACCCCTCTCTTCCACCACAGACAAAAATCAATTCAAAATGAACCAAAGACTTGAACATAAAACGTGAAACCATAAAACTCCTAGAAGAAAATACAGTTGGTAAGCTCCTTGACATCAGTCTTGGTCATGATTTTTTTGGATTTGACACCAAATGCAAAGGCAACAAAAGCAAAAATAAACAAGTGGGACTACATCAAACTAAAAAGCTTCTGCACAGCAAAAGAAACCATCAACAAAATGAAACGGCAAACCTACAAGTGAGAGAAAATATTTGCAAATCATATATCTGATGAGGGGCTAATATCCAAAATAGATAAAGAACGCACACAAATCAATAGCAAAAAAAACAATCCAATTAAAAAATGGGCAGAGGAACTGAATAGACATTTTTACTTACAAGATATACAAATGGCCAGTAATACATGAAAAGGTGCTCAACATCACTAATTATCCAGGAAATGCCTATCAAAACCACAATGAGATGCCACCTCTCACTGTTAGAATGGCTATTAACAAAAAGACAAGAGATAAGTGTTGGCAAGGATGTGGAGAAAAGGGAATCTTTGTGCACTGTTGGTGGGAATGTAAATTGGTGCAGCCACTGTGGAAAACAGTATGGAGGTTCCTCAAAAAATTAAAAATAAAACTTCCACATGATCCAGCAATCTCATTTCTGGGTATATATATAAAGAAAACGAAAATAGGATACCAAAGAGATATCTGCACTCCCGTGTTCACTGTAGCATTATTCACAATAGCCAAGACATGGAAACAACCTAAGTGTCCATCAATGGATGAATGGATAAAGAAGACGTGGTGTATATATACAATGGAATATTAAACAGCCATGAGAAAGAAGGACATCTTGCCATTTGCGAGAACATGGATAGATCTTGAGGGCATTACGCTAAGTGAAATAAGCTAGGGAGAGAAAGATAAATACTTTGTGGTATCATTCATATGTAGAATCTTTTTTTTTTTTTTTTTTTTTTTTTAAAGATTTTATTTATTTATTTTTGCCCCAAAGCCCCAGCAGATAGTTGTATGTCATAGCTGCACATCCTACTAGTTGCTGTATGTGGGACGCGGCCTCAGCATGGCCGGAGAAGCGGTGCGTCGGTGCACGCCCGGGATCCGAACCCGGGCCGCCAGCAGCGGAGCGCGTGCACTTAACCGCTAAGCCACCGGGCCGGCCCCATATGTAGAATCTTAAAAAAAAAAAAAAAAAGTCAAACTCATAGAAACAGAGAGTAGAAAAGTGGTTGCAAGGGGCTAGAGGATGAGGAAATGGGGAAAAGCTGGTAAAAGGGTACAGACTTTCAGCGATAAAATGAATGAAGTCTGAGGATCTCACGTAAAACATGGTGACTATAGTTGATAACACTGCATTATATAATTAATTTTGCTAAGAAAGTAGAACTTAAATGTTCTTTCCAAAAAAATAAAAAGATAAATATATGAGGTGATGGATGTGTTAACTAACTAGATGAGAGAAATCCTTTCACAATATATACGTATATCAAATCACCAATGTACACTTTAAATATCTTAAAATTTTGTATGTCAATTATACCTCAAAAAAGCTGAAATTCAAAAAAATTTTTAATTGAGAGTTCTTTATTTTCAACACTTTAAAAATGTTGTACCATTCCTTTCTGCCCTCTGTGGTTTCTAATAAGAAATCAACTGTCATTCAATGATGTGTTATTAAGCGACACATCATTTTTCTCTGGTTGCTTTCAATATTTTTTCTTTGTCTTCAATTTTCAGAAGTTTGATTATTATGTATCTAGACATATATTGTAAACATATATTTTGTGTTTATCCTGCCTGAGGTTCACTGAGTTTCTGAATCTGTAAGTTTACATATTTCAGCAAATTTGAGGGGTTTTTAACCATTACCTTTTCAAATATTTATTCTATGCTATACTCCTTCCTCTCTTTCTGGGACCCTGACAGTATGAACGTTAAACCTCTTGGTATCGTCCTTCTCTATTCTTTGGGGGTTTTTTTCGATGTTCTTCTCTCTATTGTCAGGATTGAATAATTTCTATTGATCTACCTTCAAATTTACTGACTCTTTTCTCTGTCATCTCCATTCTGCTGTAGAGCTCAGCCACTCAGTTGGCTTTGTTTGTTGTTTTTTCCTTCAGTTTTTCAGACGCAATTAGTTCTGAAATTTCCATTTGATTGTTCTTTATATCTGGCATTACTTTGCTGTAACTCTCTATCTTTCCATTCCTTTCAAGAATGTTTGTCCTTACAAACATTTGAGAGTTTTTTTAATATCTGCTTAAAGTCTTTGTCAGATAACTCGAACCTCTTTGTTATCTCAACATATGCATCTGTGGATTGTATTTTCCCATGTGAAATAAGATTTTCCTGGTTCTTCATTTCCGGGTTCTTTGGATTGTACCCTAGAAATTTTGAATATTATGTTAGGAGACTCTGGGTCTTGTTTAAATCATATGGATAATATTGATATTTTTGTTTAGGCAGGCAATTGACCAGTTGGTTTCACTCGACCTTTTGGGAGCTGTGGCTCTAATGTCAGTTCAGATTGCAAAGCCTTTCCAAAGCAGTGCTACTCTGATCTCTCCTGCATGTGCACTTGCCATTGACTAGTCTGGGATTTGGGTAGTGGTCTATCCCCTGGTCTACCTCGCAGAAGCCTATGTATGCTGTTTTAGATCCAGGCTTGCACAACTCAAGGGTGAGCCCAGGAAGTCATAAACAATTTAAAGGGCCATTTTCTCAATGGCCTCCTTCTCAGCAATCTTCCCAGTACTTTCCTGTTCCCTAGTGCTCCCCTTTTCTGGTCCTCTGGCCACAAAACTGGGGCTTTATTTATCCTGCTCTGCTGTGCACTTCCCATGACTGTGCCTGCTTTGGGGCCAATGGTGGGAGGACAGAAAGAGAGAAAAAGCAACAGGGGTTCATCCCACCCTCTGGGAACCACCATTTCTCCTACACCAGTGGGAGAGGAAGATTCCCCTCCTCAGAGTTTAGATTTCTACCGGCCTCTTGCTGCTACTGCCACCACAACCATTACAGGATGCCTAGAGGATGAGGTGCAAAAGAACAGAAAAAATTTAGTGATTTCCACACTCTTTCTAAGCATAAGGAGATCCCTTTCCTACTCCTCCAGCCATAACTAACATAACTAGGGTTTCTCTTGTCTCTCTCTCTCTCTCTTTCTGTCTCTCTCTCTCCCCACCCCACCCCACCCCACAACAATGCCCACTTTGGGATTTGGGCTGTGTTGAATCCAGGGTGGCAAAATACAGGAGCTATGAGAGGGACTGACAAATTCACCACCAGTCCAGTGGTACTTCGAACTCTTGCCTAATTCCCATACCTACCTGGTAATCTTTACTTTTCAAAGTTCTCAAATAGCTCCTCTGTGCATTTCGTCCAGGCTTTATAGCCACATTCAGTGGAAGAAACAAAAAGAAGTGGGCTTACTTCATCTATCCGGAAATGGAACCCCTCTTTACAATTTTAGCATACCTTCCTAAATTGAAAAACTCTGTGGTTACTGTATATAAGGGCTTCCAAAATATTTATATCTTATCACCCCCTCTCATCTTATAAATTTTTACCAGTGTTTACTCCATTTTGTTATTCTACCTTGTTATTGCTTTGTTCTCAGTTTTTGTTAGTATGAAAATTCGTTACCATCAACATTAAATTTGAAGTTGACAGTAATGTTCTCTCAGTTTTTCGAGGCTATTATTCTACTGTCTTCTATCTTCTGTTTCTTTAATACATCTGCTATTAGTTTAATTTTATTTCCTTTGTGAGTAATATGCTTTTCTCTCTTGTTGCTTTCAAAATCTTACTCTCTTTGATTGGGACTTGCTGTGCCTCCTGAATCTGAGAATTTGTGTCTTTAGTGGTTTCTAGAAATTCAAAGGCACTATCTTTTCAAATATTGCCTCTCCCCATTCCTCTCTAGTCCTTCTGGAATTCCAATTTGACTTTTATATGTTGGACTTCTTCATTCCATCTTTCATATCTCTTTTTTGTTTGCTTTTTTGTTTTGTTTTGTTTTGTTTTGTTTGTGAGGAAGATCAACCCTGAGCTAACATCCATGCCAATCATGCTCTTTTTTGCTGAGGAAGATCGGCCCTGAGCTAACATCTATTGCCAATCCTCCTGCATTTTTTTTCCCCTTTTTCTCCCCAAAGCCCCAGTAAACAGTTGCATGTCATAGTTACACATCCTTCTAGTTGCTGTATGTGGGACGCCGCCTCAGCATGGCCCGACAAGCGGTGCGTCGGTGCATGCCCGGGATCCGAACCCGGGCTGCCAGTAGCGGAGTGCACGCACTTAACTGCTAAGCCAAGGGGCCGGCCCCTTTCATATCTCTTTAATATTTCTCATCTCTATGTATCTTTGTGTTACTCGTGCAAAATTCTTCAAATGCATTTCCCATTAATACATTTCCCTTTCGTTCACTATCTGCTAACTGCTTAACTAACTGCTTTTTAATCTATCCAATGAGTCCGACTTTCACACACAGTAAATTATTTTGTTGTATAATCATGGGTCATGAACTCATGTTCCATGGGGCTTTATCTGTAGGAATCTTGAATGATTAAGAAACTATCCCAAATTTTATCTCAATTTTTAAAAACTGCTTTTAAAAAAAGGAAACCAACTCTTAGTTTTTCCAAATTCCTGACAGATAGTAGTGTCTGGGATTCAAGAATAAGAAACTAGAATTCCCCAAGAGTTCCCAAAATCATAAATATTCTTAAAATACTTCCAACATTCTCATATTTTTTATTTACTGTTATGGATATATAAAAATTTGTTTAATAATAAGAAATGTCAATTTAGTAGTATTTACAAGGAACTGTAGACTACAGCAAACATCATTGGATAGTATTCTCATAACATAACTGGTCTTCTAGCAAGATTAACAGCACTACACAGAATCATAAATTGAAATAGCCAATTCGAAGACTTATTTTGCTTCCCAAACTTCTAAATTCTTAGAACACCACTCATGGGAGTTGTATAAAATATACTATGTGTAAAAACATATTAATATCTACTTTATTTACAAGAACGGCTCACCGTTACCTGTAGATGGGGCCAGGAGCACACACTTATAACATGACCACAACGAGAAGCAAGAAGGACTCAGTCCTGACCACGGAGCTGCTTCTTCCGTGAGTGTTTGTTTGCTCCTGTCCTGGTTCCCACAGTTGTCCCCTTAACTTTTGTTTTCGCATGTCTGTATTTCCTGGCCTTGACATCAGTACATTCCTTTGAACCAGTAATGTTGCCATATTGACTGTTAACGTTCTAATTCTTGTGGTGAATTATAATACATTTTCCCCCATTTTTCCCTATTTCTCTACTGAGTTTTCTCAGGATTCAAAAAAAAATCATTTAAATACTCTAAGAAATTCTGGGAAGGAATTTCCACAGGGAAATACTACTATAAAACTATAGATATCTATTTTAAACTATATCTAGCCTAATATTTCACAGTCATAGACTCTGAGCTTTGTCTCTAACCGAATCTAACTTAGTACCCATGTCTCCATTTCTGCTGATTGTAAAAAGTCTAACATGGCCAGTTCAAGATATCCCAATCATTTTGGGCTGTAAATGTGGATAAACTCAATCAATTCAAGATTTCTTCTTCCTCCACTTTCTCTCTTCTCCATGGGTGCTCTTATGTTCAGCGGGCTTCATAGCTTCCTGGCTACAGATTGAGGTCCTTGTGAATAAGCTGGTATCAGAACTGACATCAAAATGTCCCACTGGTGACTGCATATAACCAATTCAAGAGTCAGGTGGATCCTATATCATATTCTCTTATGAACAATTCTCTCTTGCATCTCTCTTTATTCTATTCTCTGCAGTTATGTGTATGCAATTACACAAAGCTGGGGATACCTTCAATTTAATAGGTGTACCTAATCTTAGAAGACCAAAGGCAAAGGGCCAAAGGGAGATGGAACGTTAAACAAAACTAGCTAATCATGTCTGCTTCTAATTTTGGCTCCTACACAAGGTTCAAAATTTGTATTGCACATCAGAATTGCCTGTGGGGCTTTTTTTTTTTTTTTTTGAACTTACATTTCCTGAGCTCCTGTGATGGAAATTTAAAAAGTCTAGGATGAAGTCTAGAAATCTTCACATTTACGAGCACCCCAAATGACTGATGCAGGTCATGTGAGACCACACTGCAAGAAAAGTTACCCTTGAAGCTCTACAAGGGATCCATCTCAATTCACCTGAGTTCCATTCACCTCATTTCATTTGAGGGGGGGTCAGACAGGAATTGGTGACCAAATTTCCAGCCAATGGTAAAGGATGCATTTGCTTATTGCCTGTGCTCTATATCCCTGGTGATCCTAGTGGGAATACGCATGGCCATTAGAAAGATTAAAGGATTTGGGGTCCAGGTTGGTCCTCTTGTTAGAGATACCATTAACAAACTAGTCCTGAAATCAATACAAGGCAAAGAACTGGCAGAATAATGCCACATTCTACGCTTTCACTCATCTCCACTGGGAGACACTCTGGAAGGATTCAACAGTCTCTGGTGGAAAGTACGTTACAAACCACCATCAAAATGCAAAACAACATTGCCCAGATGTAAGGAATAATTTTTTTTTTTAAGTCTACCCT
The DNA here is from genome assembly GCF_057802395.1 of Ceratotherium simum simum. Classification (NCBI taxonomy): domain Eukaryota; kingdom Metazoa; phylum Chordata; class Mammalia; order Perissodactyla; family Rhinocerotidae; genus Ceratotherium; species Ceratotherium simum. The sequence continues at coordinate 12,900,014 of NC_141930.1, forward strand.
CCAAGAAGAGAAAGAAGCATATATACTCCCCTTTCCTCACCTCTCCTTTTCTTTTGAAGCATTACGGCCTGGAGTGTGAGAGATTTTGATTGCTCAGAAGTATAAAAGGATTGCAAAATTTGAGGGTACTTAAGCAGGCTGTGTCTGGATAGAGGTGTAATTTGGACTCTAAGTACTTGAGTTTGTAGAATTCCATTTCATTCGGGAAAGTTGACAAAGGGAAAAGTCTCAAGTCCAGAGGAGAAATAGAATATTTTAGGCTTGCAATCAGGTCTGATTTTAAGAAGAGAGGTAAAGAGATGAGTACTTTTCTGGTTGTTTAGGCCAGTTTGCCAGCAGAATAAAGCAGGGAGTGAAGACAGAAGTTTTTACAAGAAACAAAGCCTGTGTCTGTCAAGATGTTGCCAGGCAGTTGTTCTAGGAAGCTATTGCTAAGACTCACAATTTCTTTTTGATTAATGAAATATATACACTTTTCTTTGGTACTTTCTTTTCATCAAACCCCCAAAATTTCCTTATACAAGAGGAGTTGATACAGAATTTTTTTCAGTAATGGCAACTGCAGTCAGGCATTACATCAATAGACAAAATTATACTGCAATGATAATAACAGGCAGCTAAGATTCCCCTGGTGGGCCTGATTAGCAGCCATTATTCTAAGTAAACCTTCACTTACGAGTTAATTGCACACAGCTACCAACAGGTATTTTATGGAAGCCCCACTCTAGCTTTGAAACACGAATTATCTCATGGTGGGTTAACTTCAGTGACTTTGCTAGTACCAATTTTAACCATTATTAGTCAAAGCCACAGTTCACCATGGAAATCTATGGTAGAAGTAAAGGATGAAGCAGTGTTGAATTATTATGTAAAATTCTCCACCATTTATAAGCTTCACCAAGTAGAACAGTTAAGAGACAGACAACACATTCTATCTCCCATCTGTTGGTTTCATAATAAGAGTAACAGTTGCAGAATTTATTAAGCGACCTTAAAGGCAGACCCAGCATAGAAGCTCTTTAAACGAGTCTGCTACTCGAAGGATAATTTCCATGGTTTCTTGTAATGAGAAATGAAGGGAGCTGTTCATTTAAGGCAAAGCTGATGTTTCAGACCCGATTTTCTTGGTATCACAGAGTATTATGTTAATGCCAGTCCTGTTAGAAAGTCCATGTGTGTTTATAGGGCCCACTCCAAAGTAAAGTCTCAAGCATAGAAAATAAACAGTGTTGTTGAATCACTGTTTATTTATCATTGCTAACCCAGAATTCATTAAATAGCACTGACTGTCCTAAACTTTAATTTGAGCCACAAATATTCTCAATGTATTGCCATGTTACTGAAAAAACACATGCACCACACATTTTTACCTCATCTGCCTTTCAGCATCTAAGAACTACAGCCCAGCAGTGATTAAAAACAGGATTTAAACTAAGACAAGGTCAGGTGAGTGTCTTGGGTGATCCAAGGCGTGTGGATCTGGCTGAGATGTTAGCTTTTGTTTACGCCAAGGGCTTTATATTCCTACATTAAAATGGTTTAAAAGCCTGTGCAAGCTACTGACATTTATTGATTCCAATATATTTTTGGGTCCTTGGAAAATGTCCCATGTGGAAACTTTCACAATTCAGAATGTCTCCTCAGATATCTATTCTTTGCCAGAACACACCATTTCGTACCCCAACAGCTCCACTTAATGTTCTCAATGTCATATTCATGACTGGCCTCCAGTGCTGAAATATTGAAATTCTACCCCTTTGGATAGATTTCGCCCTCAAGAAGCTCACTCGTGTTTTAGTCCCTCAACCTCTCCAACTTGCTCCATGTCAGGATTTACTAAAATGCTTTAACTCTGCTGTATCAACACTGGTTTAGCAATTTTGAAAATAATGTGACTTTCTCTTCACTTAAAATGAATATTATTTGTAAATCCAAGTAAAAAATTAAGTCCACGTATCACAATAGCAAACTTCTGGTAAGTGCACATATAAAGACATGAAGAGGATACTAGCAAAGCATAAAGGAGGGCTTCTAGGCCAGCATGGGCAATGGGAAGCTTTAATTTGGTTCAGTTCAAGAAATACTTACTCCGCAAACTCAGTGTCCCAAGAATATCCTCAAATGGTGAGGGAAGAGGATGGGGAGGAGAGGTAATTCTGATATAGTTTCAAAAATCATTGAGGAAAGAAAAAATTCTCCCTAGAGATGGGTGGACAATACCAATAAGCATGAATTTCAAAGGAACAGATAGCTTTGAGAGGTACTGTATTGTAGAGGTTAAGAATGGAACCTCTCAAAAGTCAAGCAGACTACTTGTTGGAGGCTTGACTCCATCCCTGACTAGCTGTTGATCTTAGATGAGTGACTCAACCTCTCTTGTCTCAGTATGTTCCCTTGTAAAAAGGAGAATGACAATATGATATATACCTTGGAGAGTCTTTTTCATGACTGAATATGTTAATTCATATAAACTGCCTGGTACATAGTAATCATCTAGAAAATGATAGCCACTGCTGTTACTAATAGAGTGATACTATCAATAAGCCTAAAATGGGATTTTTCTTTTAGTTAATGCACAAAGTAGATAATTCTCACTTAGCAGTCAAATGAGAGTACGTACATATCACTTAACATATTTCCTAGTGCATCGTAAGCACTCAAGAAATGGCCATTATCATTACGTTTATAATCACAAATTAATGTCTCACAATCTCTTTATTATCATAGAGATTTCATAACATTCTGAGTCATTTGTACTGTAAAACTCAAAACACTCACTATCCTATTTCTTTCATTCCTAAAATGGTTCATCTTTAAAGATCAGTCATTATAAATTTTTAATAAGGAGACTAAAAGACAAAGCTTTCCAGATATCATAGGCCTCAAAACCTTATACATAGCACCAAATTAGTTAGAATACTGAGTTTTTAAATTTCAGTTGAATCTAAACAAAAAAGTAGCTCCATCAAGTTTCCTATTTAAACATGGCAGTACATTTCAGACGATTATGGTCCATCCTTACTGTTCCATCAAGTGGTCTCTGAAAGTTAACGAAGCATACACAGCAGAAACACTTCAACTTGAGAAATCTGCTCAAATGTCTTACCCAAATACTACTGACCATAAACTATATACTTTTACTGGAACTTTTGGTGAAATTCAGTGGATATGCTTCATCAGCAAAAGCTAAAATGTAATCATATAAAACTTATAAATATTTGGCAGCCTTGTTTAGAAAGAAAATTCCACCATCTGGGTTCATTTGCGATTCTAGCGCTCTCCCATATAGAATGAGTAGACTAAGATAGTCACCTAAACAAAACATGTAAACATGCTCTGGGTTTTTCTCTGACTGGATAGGAAAAAGTTGAGAATTAAACTTTTAAATCTGTTTGTAATCCCCTCTTCTTGTATTTCTTCCTTTTAAGTTTTATTCACATGAAACAATAAAATGAAGTCAATACTACAACAAAACTGTGAGGATGGAGAGTCCAATACTAATAAAACTTAAACAATTAAGCTGAAACATCTATATCACTAGAAAATACATGAATGTAATCAAACTTAAAATATTCAAATGTTTTTAATAAACAAAACATACCTAGAGAATGACTCTTTCTCCCATGATTTCTAGGTATAAAATTAGCTTATATTTTAATATATTCTTTGGCCATTATGGTCATATATGTATTTGTAATGAAAATGTCCACTACTATATTATAGAGGTTTTTCCATTCATGTAAATTTCTACGTATCTATTAAATATTTTTCCATTAATTTTTGAAGAATGTTATACATTGAAATCAAACTTTTCTTTACTTAAACCAAGCTCAACAACAACAACAAAATATATGAAGAATCAATAATATATCTGATCATATATATATATTTTTTTGTTGTTGTTGTGGTTGTTGTTGGGGAAGATTTGCCCTGAGCTAATCTCTGTGCCAATCATTCTCTATTTTGTATGTGGGTCACCACCATAGCACAGCTGACGAGTGGTGTATGTCCACGGCAGGGATCCGAACCTGCAAACCAGGGCCACGGAAGCAGAGTGCGTGAAGCGGAGCAAACCAAATTTAACCACTAGGCCACGGGCCCGGCCCATGTTCAGACATATTTTGATAGACAATTTTATGGAAGATTAATTTCTATTAAATTGGAAGTTTTAAAGATTAATTTCAAGACTTTTCACATATGCAAAAAGTCATTTGTTTATATTGAGGAAAAATTATTTTTGCTTTCAATGCAAAAATTAAAAGTCCTTTATTTTTCTATTTTTAAGAGATAATATTACATTAGAATTGTGAAAAACAATAAAACAATAATTGCATGGGCTTTTGTTTCAATTTTTCTGACATTTAAAAATATCTCTATCTTAGGAATTTCAAAAATAAAAAGCTATGTGGGGAGAGGGGCTTCTAGCTCCCAAAAGATTAGCATGTAAATTCCAGTATTTCTATAGAAGAACTTCTTAAAGCAGTGGCTCTCAAAGTCTTTTGATTATGATACAAAGGAGAGAATATTTTTTTACATCCTGACCCAGTACAGACATGAATACATATGGAAAAAAATGTTCCAGAAAACAATACTTCTTATTACCTGTGAGGAACTCTATTTATTCTTCTGTTCTAGTCTATACTGTTTTCTTTCTTTCCTCCTTAATGCCAATCATGATCCACTGAATTAATTTTACTGTTCATTAACGGATTGTTACCACTAGCTTGGAAATGCTGCCTTACACCTAAACTGTGTATTTCAGTTTTTTTTTTTTCTTTTTGAGGAAGATTAGCCCTGAGCTAACATCTGTTGCCAATCCTCCTCTTTTTGCTGAGGAAGATTGGTGCTGGGCTAACATCCATGCCCATCTTCCTCTATTTTATGTGGGACACCGCCACAGCATGGCTTGATAAGCAGTGCATAGGTCCGCACCTGGGATCCAAAGATGCAAACCCCAGGCTGCCGAATTGGAGCGCGTGAACTTAACCACTACACTGCCGGGCTGGGCCCTGTCTTTCTGTTCTTTTAACCTGTTTCTCTACCACTGCAAAATCTAAAACAATGTGGTACACATATACTAGATGCTAAATAAATGTGTGTGTGTGTGTGTGTGTGTGGTTTTTTTTTTTTTTTTTTTAATAATTTTATTTATTTATTTTTTTCCCCCAAAGCCCCAGAGGATAGTTGTATGTCATAGCTGCACGTCCTTCTAGTTGCTGTATGTGGGACGCGGCCTCAGCATGGCCGGAGAAGCAGTGCCTTGGTGTGCGCCCGGGATCCAAACCCGGGCCGCCAGCAGCGGAGCGGCGCGCACTTAACCGCTAAGCCATGGGGCCGGCCCTGTGTGGTTTTTTTAAACAAACTTTCATTAATCCTAAAACCAGATGACTATAGATTACAGGTACAGGCATGGTAAAAATTTGATTTACTTAGGTTTGACTGAAGAAGAAATTAAACCCACTGCCAGTGTTAGAGCATTGCAGTCTTATGCCCACATGCAATAGGGCATCAGGAAATTAAAGGGCAATGTGTCAGTGTCATTCATTTGAAAGCAGGCTTGTGTGACCCTAAATTTAACCTCAGAGCACTCCATTCAGACTCTCAACAACAGGGCCTTACAACTGCTATACAGCAAAAATGTCTTGTGTACAAAAAAATGTTAATTCTTTCTCCTTGTCCAGTTCACTCACCGTTCTGCAAAAGAGAGGATATGAAATTAAGATTTCTGTTTTCTGTGCATTTAATCCACCTCTAACTTTGGATTCTTCACTGACACATACTGGAACCTTCACACAGACTTCACACAGAAATCAGATACAGTACTTATAAGTCACGACTGGGTCCCTGGACTTAAAAGGAAGATTGATAGACGCTAAATTGCACCACATTCTAACTAAAGTATTACTGACGCTGTGATACTCACTAACATGCTTAAAAACTACAATGAATCCCCTAGATTTATCATCTATAAAATAAGGTGAACGATATCTTCTAGAATTTGTCAGACTCATTTAACGCTCATTGTTCAGGCACCAGAAACTATGAATTTAGATAAATAAAGTATGGAAGATGCCCATGAGAAGTTCACAGGCTAGCAAAGAAGACAGATATGGTCAAAGGAACCACCCCATAAGGATGAAGGCAGATGAAACAGCAGCTAAAGCAATATCTGGGTCCCAGGCACTCATTCTTTGTAGTTGATGCAGCTTCAGGAATTCCCTCAACTTTGGGTTTCACGATTTTACTTCCTGACCTGACCCTGTAACCATGATAGCTCCCTCCAGGTTTGACCATTCTTTGGATTCCCATCTCTAAATTCCTGTTTTGTGGTTCTTCGCCAGCAGTACCACTTCTAACTCCACCTACCTCTCAGTGTCCTCTCTGAGTCATCACCTCGTCATGCTTTTGTATTCAACCCTCTGGTCAATATCAACACATATGTGTGAGTGTGTGGATAACAGATGTATGAACCGAATGCTTTAGAAACAGAGGAAGGGATGATTAACTCTACCTGGGGAAGTTAAAGAGTGGGCTTAAACTGAACACGGAAGACGCATGGAGATGAAGAGGACCTATGAGAAGACATACTGGAGGGACAACTACTAGGCAGTTCTGTCCAAAGTCGTTGATTACCTCTCCTCACTCAAGGCAAACATTCACATGAGGATTTTAACAGACTTTGCTATGGAAAGAGCAGAATTACAGAAGAATTGGGGCAGAGAGGAGTGTACAAAAAAGAGAAAAATAGATTTCACAAAATAGTCAAACGGTGTGACTATCACCTTGATGGTTCTGTCTTCTTCAAGTATATCTCTCAGAAAGTAAAGACTTACTTAGCACTAAAAAGTATTCACAAAAACACATGTCTTGTTGAAAGATATATGCCCCCATTTAATTGCACTTACGTGTTAACTGAGAGGCTTATAATAATTTTTTAACTATTGGTTACGGTAATATTTAATGATCTGCTTTTTGTTGGAGGGAGTTTAGTTTTTTAATCAAACATTCAATATATTTTGTTATTTCCCAGATCAACATGAGATACTTGGATAGTCAAAGTCCATGGAAATTTCTTTTTAAATTTCTGTCCCATGTATTTTCTTTCGTTGGTACCAGTAAAAAGACCTAAAATAGTTATTATCATCTTTCTAGGCTGTTAAGGATATTTTGATCCATGATACCCTACATAGTTGATGCACATTAAACAAAAATCAGGGGCCAAGTATGTCCATCTAAAATTCCCTGAGGCCTTTTATTTATACCTTATGCCTATCATCCCTTATCCCAAACTTATTCAGCCCACTCAGCAAAAAGAGAGAAAAACAACGGTCAAGATTTCAAAGCCAGTGATGGACAAAGTGGAGAGAATTGAAAAATAGTTTTTTCTCATTTTTTGTCCAACCCAGAAATTTTCAGGTTCTCTTTTGTGTTTTTGTCAGTCTCGTTACTGGAAAGGAACAATTATTTAAATCATTTAAATTATACAGCCTCAACTAGGAAATCTAAAGATGGTTTAGGTGCTATAATATAACTCTCCCGATTGCTAAGAATACTACCTCATATGATGCAATTCTAAGACACTGTTAAATATATTAAACTTTCTCCTTGTAAATGTTAAGTTCTTTTAATACCTTAATATTTTTGGTATTGATAAAAATAACACACATAGAAGATGAGTATAAAATACATTCTGTATTAGTAAAAATAATGCTAGTATCTGTAACAAATAAACTCCCAAATGTCCATGTCTTAACCCTCTAGATTTTTCTTGCTAATGTAAGTTCAATACGGGAACAGCAGCAAATTTCCTGCATGCTATGTAGCTCCTTCTGTCTTTTGACTCTGCCATTCTCTGAGCCTTGACATCTGTGTCTGTTCCAATGGGAGGAGAAAATATGCGGGAAGGATTAGGGGAGATTTGTATGGGCCAGGTCTGTCCATAGCATAAATCACTTGGATTTAGTAATACCTAATTCTTACTTGCAGAAGAAGTACCACGGTAAAAAAATTCCCTAAAGTCCCTTTCACTTCTGTGATTCTAGGTCTTTTGGAAGTTAATAGATTAATATTTAACTAGTTAGCATCCATATCATTTGTTTTGCTAGCCTTAACATCATTCAACTGTGGTTTAAAATAGATCCACATCCACACAATGTTGCTCTTTACATTCTTTTGTGTAATTTCAAGATGCAAAGTCAATATTGGAATTTTAGCTACAAATAAAATGTGCATAGTTCTATTAGCTGAAAAACATGGAGTGTACTTTATTCAAAACTTAAAAACATAAATTAGTCCTGGTACCAATGATACAGAAGCATGACATTTCACTGGCGACAGAGATCATCTCCATCTAGTGTTGTTTAGTGCTTTTTGTAGAAAGTTATATTGAATTTTTGTAATGAAACATGAAACTGAATGAAACTTTCTTGAAGCAGGGTTTATTTCTAGAGGTTTGGGGTTTGTCTATAAACTCCAAATCCATGTGTGGTTCATAGAAAATGTTGGTAAGAGTCAATCAGCTTTTAGAAAACCTGGATAGAATTTCAAGCAATTGGGAAGAAGAGAATGAATGTGTTGTGTTTGCTTTAGACAAAATTCTGTGGGTTTTGAATTTAGAATTGAAGAATTGGGGTTTAAGTTCCATTCACAGGGAAAACATGACTTCCTAGTGGAAAGAAAAGACCTGAAGAAAACAACTTTTACTTTGGAAAAATATAAAAATTGTTCATGCATGGGCTCTGGAACAAAACATAGTGGTTGAAAAGAGGTTGCCTGAGAAGAATTTAAAGAAATTGTGTAATACAGTATGTTACTGCTGGTTGTTATTCTCCCTATTGAATTGAATTCCCAGAAGCTTTAAGAGATGTCGACACACACAATCTTCCTGGGCAAGAAAATGTTAACGTAAGTCATATATTAGTGGACAAAAGTCAACAAGTTGTTTTTAAAATAAACAGAATGTTTTAAAAAGCAAACAGTTACTTATCAGTGCATTGTCTGAATTCAGCTGATTGTATTCCAAATAACAAGTTTCTAGGAGGTAAATGAATGAAATCATTAATTCTCATCATTTCAGAGGCAGGAAATCTGCAGCTCGGTGTTAAGAACTGAATTCACGCTTGCGGTGTGATAATGCGAGTCTTACAACCTTACTGCTCAGATGTCAACTGCAACCAAGACCTGGGTCAATTAGCAAGGTTGAAGAAAACTCTGACTGTTCTATTTGTGAGCTTATGCTTTTCCTTTTTGGCATTTCATAGATTTTGATTGGAAGGCTTCCTAGAAGAAGTGAATCTGCAAGAGATACAGTTAAAAAACTGCTAAACTGGCAAATTAAGAGAAAAAAATAACCTCTTCCAATTACATGGACAGGGTATGGAGAAGGGGTATGGATAATGAAGGTCAGAGGATGTAGTTAAAAGTGTCATTAAGCCCCAGACTTAGGGAAGATGAAGGGAGTGATTTGGAAATGAGAAGATTTCTGTCATGGCTTATATACAGCGTTGGATTCCCTTTAGCTAGAAGAACACATTTTTAAATTAAGGATGGAAATATTTGCAAAAATTCAAACAGACTATTAAATCCAAATCTTTTGAAATCAGTTCTACTCCTCGAAATACAGCCAGAGTCTTCTCTCCCAAGAGAAAAAATGAGATTGCTAGAGATGAGTTTTGGACTAACCTGGGCTGCAGTTTGAGTGGGATGCCTTTGGAACGAGCCCAGGTCAATTCTAAAGCCAATGCAATCTGCTTTTCAAATAAACCTGGACTGGGTTAAAGCTTGGAATGAAAGCCATAAGAAACCTGCAAACAGGTGAAACTTAACAAAGCAAGCTAATTTGAATTGATTTTTAAGATTTCCTCCACCCCAGTTTTGGAGGGGTCAACTAAAGTACTGAATGATTGTTCTGGATTTGGATTTGTTTAAATAAGTTTGTATGCAAACACCCAGGGAAACAAAATGTCACGTTTTGCGAAACTTTGCTTAATTTGAGAGCTATAACCTAAAAAGACCCAGACTTAACCCAGGTTTATAAAAAGCATTGGAAAGTTTTACATTTTGTAAGCTGATTGATTTGTAAGCAAATTGCGGAAGAAGTTTGTTTTTTGATTTTCAGCTTTGTTTTTTTAGTTGAAATGTAATTTGGATTCCATGAATTCTAAGTTTTTAATTCAACAACTTGGGGGTTGAACTGTTGGAAAGAAGAGATTCTAAGCTTAGAACTGTTGGAAAGAAGAGATTCTAAATAGAAAGTAATTGAAATGAAAGGTAGACAGAATTAATAATCCAAAAATTCTCCACTTGATTAATTCAAACTCCCAGGCAAACGTGTACTCAGAAAAAAAAAAACGAATTCTAAACAGAGAACATTTGTTACAATTTCATTTGGATGATAGATGACAAGAAAAACTCCAGCCTTTCCATTTTCTCCTCATTAATCATTTTTCTAAACCAATTATTTTAAGGTCCCAATCATTTACTTCATATCTGAACCCAGCACTGATGAAGAGAACTCAGAAGAAGTATTCACTGAAAAAAGTGTGATAGATTCAGGGATTAATTCAAAGCATGTTACTCAATATTTTTTTATTCTTAGGCAAAATCAGTAAACTATCCAATTAAACTGTAAACTTACTAAAGATCAGTGACAGTATTTTCTACATATTTTTTTAAATACCCAAGGTATCTAACACTGTAGCAGCTAGAGAGTAGGTCTTATTATGACTTCATGCTTTTATAGATGCTTTTAGAACATACCAACCTCTACCTACTGAAAAGGTCTAGAAAAAAATTATCAACCCAATAGCAACGACCAACCCTCGCATCAATTTTCCATTAACAGGAACCAGGGCTCTTTGGAAAAATAGCTGATTCTAAGTCGGGGCAGGAAATGTGAAACATGCACTTGAAGCACTTTTTTTTTTTAATGTCATAAATGTTTATATTTTTGGATTTTGCTTTTAATTTGTTTGTTTGCTTGTTTCGATGGGAATGGGATGGGTATTATTAATGCTGGTGCTCATCCAGTTAAGGAAACTTTCTAAACAAACATCTGTTCTTACAGAACCAATTAATTTGGAAGTAACTGTATTCTAAGAGTATTACAAAGAAATTTACCCTTTAAATAGCAAATTTTTCTAGTGCCTTTTTTGTTTTTTTTTTAATTTTTTGTTTATTGCAGTAACATTGGTTTATGACATTGTAAAAATTTCAGGTGTACATCATTGTACTTCTATTTCTGCATAATTTACATCATGTTCACCACCCAAATACTAATTACAACCCATCACCACACACATGTACCGAATTATCCCTTTCACCCTCCTCCCTCCCCCCTTCCCCTCTGGTAACCACCAATCCAATCTCTGTCCCTATGTGTTTGTTTATTGTTGTTATTATCTACTACTTAATGAAGGAAATCATACGGTATTTGACCTTCTCCCTCTGACTTATTTCACTTTGCATTATACCCTCAATGTCCATCCAAGTTGTCACAAATGGCTGGATTTCATCGTTTCTTATGGCTGAGTAGTATTCCATTGTGTATATATACCACAGCTTCTTCATCCACTCGTCCCTTGATGGGCACTTAGGTTGCTTCTAAGTCTTGGCTATTGTGAATAACGCTGCAATGAACACAGGGGTGCATGTACCTTTACAAATTGGTGTTTTCAAGTTCTTTGGATAAATACCCAACAGTGGAATAGCTTGATCATATGGTAGTTCTGTCCTTGATTTTTTGAGGAATCTCCATACTGTTTTCCACAGTGGCTGCACCAGTTTGCACTCCCACCAGCAGTGTATGAGAGTTCCCTTCTCTCCACATCCTCTCCAACACATGTTGTTTCCTGTCTTGTTAATTATAGCCATTCTGACGGGCGTGAGGTGATATCTCATTGTAGTTTTGATTTGCATTTCCCTGATAGTTAGTGATTTTGAACATCTTTTCACGTGTCTCTTGGCCATCTGTATATCTTCTTTGGACAAATGTCTGTTCAGGTCTTTTGCCCATTTTTTAATTGGGTTGGTAGTTTTTTTGTTGTTGAGATGCATGAGTTCTTTACATATTTTGGAGATTAAGCCCTTATCAGAAGTATGGTTTGCAAATATCTTCTCCCAATTGCTAGGTTGTCTTTTTGTTTTGTTGATGGTTTCCTTTGCTGTGCAGAAGCTTTTTAGTTTGATGTAGTCCCATTTGTTTATTTTTTCTATTGTTTCTCTTGCCTGGTCAGACGTGGTGTTTGAAAAGATGTTGCTAAGACCGATGTCGAAGAGCATACTGCCTATGTTTACTTCTAGAAGTTTCAGAGTTTCAGGTCTTACATTCCAGTCTTTAATCCATTTGGAGTTAATTTTTGTGTATGGTGTAAGGTAAGGGTCTACTTTCATTTTTTTGCATATGGCTATCCAGTTTTCCCAACACCATTTGTGGAAGAGACTTTCTTTTCCCCATTGTATGTTCTTGGCTCCTTTGTCAAAGATTAGCTGTCCATAGATGTGTGGGTTTATTTCTGGGTTTTCGATTCTATTCCATTGATCTGTGTGTCTGTTTTTGTGCCAGTACCATGCTGTTTTGGTTACTACAGCTTTGTAGTATAATTTGAAATCAGGGAGTGTGATACCTCCAGCTTTGTTCTTTTTTCTCAGGATTCCTTTAGCTATTCGGGGTCTTTTGTTGTTCCACATAAATTTTGGGATTCTTTGTTCTATTTCTGTGAAAATTGTTGTTGGAAGTTTGATAGGGATTGCATTGAATCTATAGATGGCTTTAGGAAGTATGGACATCTTAACTATGTTAATTCTTCCAATCCAAGAGCACGGAATTTCTTTCCATTTCTTTGTGTCTTCTTCAATTTCTTTCAGCAATGTTTTATAGTTTTTGGTGTACAGATCTTTCACCTCTTTGGTTAAGTTTATTCCTAGGTATTTTATTCTTTTTGTTGCAATTGTAAACGGGATGGTATTCTTAATTTCTCTTTCTGCTACTTCATTGTTAGTGTACAGAAATGTAACTGATTTTTGTATGTTGATTTTGTATCCTGCAACTTTACCATATTCGTTTATTACTTCTAAAAGTTTTCTGGTGGATTCTTTAGGGTTTTCTATATATAAAATCATGTCATCTGCAAATAGTGACAGTTTCACTTCTTCCTTTCCAATTTGGATCCCTTTTATTTCTTTCTCTTGCCTGATTGCTCTGGCTAAGACTTCCAGTACTATGTTGAATAGAAGTGGTGACAGTGGGCATCCTTGTCTGGTTCCCGTTCTTAGAGGGATGGCTTTCAGTTTTTCACCATTGAGGATGATATTAGCTGTGGGTTTCTCATATATGGTCTTTATTATGTTGAGATACTTTCCTTCTATCCCCATTTTATTCAGAGTTTTTATCATAAATGGATGCTGTATCTTGTCAAATGCTTTCTCTGCATCTATTGAGATGATCATGTGATTTTTATTCTTCATTTTGTTAATGTAGTGTATTACGTTGATTGATTTGCAAATGTTAAACCATCCCTGCATCCCTGGAATAAATCCTACTTGATCATGGTGTATAATCTTTTTAACATATTGCTGTATGCAATTTGCTAGTATGCTGTTGAGGATTTTTGCATCGATGTTCATCAGTGATATTGGCCTGTAATTTTCTTTTTTTGTGTTGTCCTTGTCTGGTTTTGGTATCAGGGTAATGTCAGCTTCGTAGAATGAGTTAGGGAGCTTCCCCCCCTCCTCAATTTTTTGGAAGAGTTTGAGAAGGATAGGTATTAAGTCTTCTTTGAATGTTTGGTAGAGTTCCCCAGGGAAGCCGTCTGGTCCTGGACTTTTATTTTTGGGGAGGTTTGCGATTACTGTTTCAATCTCCTTACTGGTGATTGGTCTATTCAAATTCTCTCCTTCATCTTGAGCCAGTTTTGGAAGGTTGTATGATTCTAAGAATTTATCCATTTCTTCCAGATTGTCGAATTGGTTGGCATATAGCTTTTCATAGTATTCTCTTACAATCTTTTGTATTTCCGAGGTGTCTGTTGTAACCTCTCCTCTTTCATTTCTGATTTTACTAAAGATTTGTTCTCTATTTCATTTATTTCTGCTCTGATTTTTATTATTTCCCTTCTTCTACTGATTTGGGGCTTGGTTTGTTCTTCTTTTTCCAGTTCCTTCAGGTGCATTGTTAGATTGTTTATTTGAGATTTTTCTTGTTTGTTGAGATAGGCCTGTATTGCTATAAACTTCCCTCTTAGAATCGCTTTTGCTGTATCCCATAAATTCTGGCATATCGTATTTTCATTTTCATTTGTCTCCGGGTATTTTTTGATTTCTTCTTCGATTTCTTCGTTAACCCAGTCGTTGTTCAGTAGCATTTTGTTTAATCTCCACGTATTTGTGGCTTTTCTGATTTTCTTCCTATAGTTGATTTCTAGTTTCATACCGTTGTGGTCAGAAAAGATGCTTGGTATTATTTCAATCTTCTTAAATTTATGGAGACTTGTTTTGTGGCCTAATATGTGATCAATCCTGGAGAATGTTCCATGTGCCTTTGAAAAGAACGTGTATTCTTCGGTTTTTGGATGGAATGCTCTGTATATATCTACTAGGTCCATCTGTTCTAGTGTGTCGTTTAAGGCCAATGTTTCCTTATTGATCTTCTGTTTGGATGATCTATCCGTTGGTGTAAGTGGAGTGTTAAAGTCCCCTACTATTATTGTGTTACTGTCTATTTCTCTTTTTATGTCTGTTAATAATTGCTTTATATATTTAGGTGCACCTACATTGGGTGCGTAGATATTTACAAGTGTTATATCCTCTTGTTGGATTGTTCCCTTGATCATTATGTAATGCCCTTCTTTGTCTTTTTTTACAGTTTTTGTTTTAAAGTCTATTTTGTCTGATATGAGTACTGCTACCCCAGCTTTCTTTTCATTGCCATTTGCATGGAGTATCTTTTTCCATCCCTTCACTTTCAGTTTGTGAGTGTCTTTAGGTCTGAAGTGTGTCTCTTGTATGCAGCATATATATGGGTCTTGTTTTTTTATCCAGTCAGCCACCCAATGCCTTTTAATTGGAGCATTTAGTCCATTGACGTTTAAAGTAGCTATTGATAAGTATGTACTTACTGCCATTTTTTAACTTTTTTTTTTTCTGAGTTTTAGTAGTCCTTCTCTGTTCCTTTCTTCTTCTATACAGAATTGATGGTCACTTTAGTTTGACCTCTGTCTGAAAGCTGTACTCTTAACTCCCCTCCTCCCTCCTTTTATGTTTTTGATATCATATCTAACCTCTTTTTTGTGTATTTGTATCCATTACGTTCTAATCATGGAAATAGATAATTTTTCCTATTTGTGGTCTTCTCTTTTCCCCTTAAATCAGTCCCTTTAACATTTCTTGTAGCACTGGTTTCTTGGTGACAAACTCCTTTAGTTTTTGCTTATCTGGGAAAATTTTGATCTCTCCTTCCATTTTGAATGATAACCTTGCTGGCTAGAGTATTCTTGGCTGTAAGTTTTTTCCTTTTAGCACTTTAAATATATCATGCCATTCTCTTCTAGCCTGTAAGGTTTCTGCTGCAAAGTCAGCTGATAGCCTTATGGGGTTTCCTTTGTATGTAACTTGACATTCTCTTGCGGCTTTTAGGATTCTCTCTTTATATTTAATTCTGGACATTTTGATTATGATGTGTTTTGGTGTGGGCCTCTTTGGGTTTATCTTGTTTGGGGCTCTCTGTGCTTCCTGTACCTGGATGTCTGTTTCCTTACTTAGGTTAGGGAAGTTTTCGTCTATTATTTCTTGAAATAGATTCTCTGTCCCCTTGTCTTGCTCTGCTCCTTCCGGGACACCTATAACACGGATGTTAGTGCACTTGATGTTGTCCCAGAGGTCCCTTAGACTGTCCTCACTCTTTTTAATTCTTTTCTCTTTTACCTGTTCACCTTGGGTAATTTCTTCTAGTCTTTCATCCAGCTCACAGATCCGTTCTTCTGTATCCTCTACTCTGCTTTTGAGTCCCTCTAATGAATTTTTCATTTCCAGTATTGTATTCTTCATTTCTGATTGGTTCTTTTTTATATCTTCCATTTCTTTGTTGACATTCTCACTGAGATCATTTATTCTTCTCCCCAGATCAGTGAGCATCCTTAACACTCTTAGTTTGAACTCTCTGTCGGGTAGGTTGCTCATTTCTGTTTCACTTAGTTCCTTTTCTGGGGTTTTGTCCTGTTCCCTTACTTGGAATGTATTCTTTTGCCTCCTCATTTTGCCTCCTTCCCTGTGCTTGTGTCTATGTATTAGGTAGGTCAGCTACGTCTCCTGCTCTTGGATAGGTGGGTTTATGTAAGTGATGCCTTAGGAGGCTTCCAGTGTGCTTCCCTCAGTTCTCAATGTTCCAGGGGTGACCCCTATGTGGGCTACGTGTGTCCTTCTGTTGTGGCCTGTTTGCTCTCCCTGTAGGTGCCCAGGGAAGCTGAGTTATGCTCCTGGCCAGCTGTTCTAATGCTCAGCTGCTTGTAGTTGGTGTGGGCCCTTCAGTCTCTTTATGAGGTGTGGGGAGCCCCAGCACAGTTGGCTGCAAGTTCTAATACCACATTTGTGTTGCAGTATTTCTTTTAAGTGAGTAGGCCCCCAGCATGGCAGGTTGTTAGGCTCAGGGCCTTACAATTGCTGTAAGCCTCTAGCCTATTAGGTCTCTTGTCAGCTCTCTGAGGATTGCAGCTGGGTAGGGCTGGCCTCAGGCACAGGAGCACCCAATCGTTTCAGGCTTTGGAAGGTGGGGCAAACCTCCTATGTGGGTCTTTGAGAAGCACAAGTCTTCTACAGCTGACAAACCCTGCTGCCCACAGGTCCACACACAGTCAACACAGTCCTGCCCCGTGTGAGCGCCCTGACCTCCCCAAGCGGACCCAGTCTCTCCACGGCGGGAGCCCCACACACTCCGCCACCACCCCACACTCTCCACCTGCTCCTTGTGCACACCCTGCCCCACTAAAGTTGGCTCAGTTGCCAGGCTGCAGAGAATCCAGTCAGCAATCTATGCAGGCCCACAAGTTACCTGAGGGCTTGTTGTTGGGTGGGGCCAGTCTCTAGGGTGGGCTGCCCACCCTGGCTGAGCTGGATTAAATCGGTGCTCTAGCGGGTGGGGCAGACCCTAGGCTAGCAGGCCTCAGGGAGAACTCCAATGGCGTCTGTGTCAGCACGCCCACACCAGGCCACAACAATGGCCGCCGCCAATGTCCCAGTCCCTGGAGAGGTCTCACTCCTCACCGAGATGCACTCAGGGCCTACTAGGTGAGTCTCTTGTCACCAAAGCACTGTGCACCTTTCTTTCTGGTGATTTTAGGATGCTTTCTGAAACGGGTGAGTTTGTGCCTGGGCCCTTTAAGAGCCAGTTTTAGTTTCTTTGTGAACCGGGTTTTCTGGGGTCCTCCCCAGTGTTTTAGTAGCAGGCACAGTCAGATATTATGCCGCTGGTCTCTATTGTGCTGGGTCCACAAAATGCCCACAGTGGGGGCGCTCCCGGCTCAGGGCCCCGCGCCTCCAGGGAGGCTGCGTACCTGTGAGCTGCTCCCGGAGGCCGTGAAGCTGGCGGCTTGTGAAGGCGGCGTTTTCCTCTCCAGAAGGGAGTCTCTGCCTCTTCTACCCCAGTTAGGATTGTCCGTTGTTGCAGGAGTTCCTCTTATCCAGTTTTCAGTTCTGTCTCAGGGGTAATCTTTCCACGAGTAGTTGTAAATTGGCTGTGTCCACGGGAGGAGGTGAGTTCTGAGTCTGCTTATGCCGCCATCTTGACTCCACCTCGGCACTTGAAGCACTTTATCACACCAGAAATCAAGGAAGCAATCAAATTATATTATGAGCATAAGAACTCTGGATCCAACTTGAATAGGTTTATAGTGGCCAAAGATAGGACAATTTGAACATTAGTAAGATAATAAAGGCAATGGATTGAAACACATGAAATATGTTTAAATCCCTGAGTTCGTAATATTACCCAAAAACCCTCATTGGTCATCTTGGGAGGATGCTAGGAAACCAATCCACTGTTTTGAAAACTGGAAAATAACAGAAAAGAACCAAGCTTTTAGTTGTTAATGTACACCCCAGCATAGTGGCCAATATTAGAGGACGTGAAGGAGAAAGCAGTGAGCTCTCAAAGACAAGCAAGTTACTGATGTAAAATATGGAAGATAAAGTAGACAGTTCAAGTCCTCTCCCTCATGTAATCCTTGACAATTCCAATTACCTCTCCAGAGTCAACCACTATTAAGAGTTTTAGTGTTAAATATTTTAAGAAATTTTTTTACGTTTCTTTACATAAATGGAATCACACATAATATACATATGTTAATCTTGTTTGTTCTTGATGATCTTTCTACTTATTCTTTTAATAGTTGCATAGTATTATGGATGTATCATAATTTGCTTATTAATTCTCTTATAGATAAACAAGATTGTTTCTAGTTTCTTTATTTCAAACTCTGCTACCATGCATATTCTTAGTCACATCTCTGTATACATATGCAATTATCTTAATAAAACAGAGACTTAAAAGTCAAATTATGGATCAGGTGATATATGCACTTTTTAACAGCTTTCAGATATAACTGATATTAATTAATTAATTAATTTGATAAATTTTGACATACAAATATACTCATGAAACCATCACCACCCACACACACAAAAATATCCAACACCCCCATGTTTTCTCAGGCCCCTTTGTAATCCTTCTGTCTCACACCTTCTCCAATCCCCTAGGCAATCAGTGATCTGCTTCCTGTCGCTTGTCAAAGAAAATGCACTGGATTGAGTTAAACAAGTTAGGAAGACTTTATTCAAGAGTGTTGCACTAGAGGTAAAAACTATTGCAATAGGCTGGGAGATTTACCTTGTAAATGGGCAGAGAAAGAATTTACAATTGTAAATTTTCTAAAGTAAATGCTCTAAGAAAAGGAGATCGGGGGCTATAGTCACAAAGAAACCTGTGTAAAGTTTATTCAAGCTGAGGGGAACATTAAGGCCATCTTGGGCACACTATATATTAGTTTGCATTTTCTAGAATTTTGTGTAACTGGAATCATAAAGAAAGTAAGCTTTTCCTCAGGCTTCTTTCACTCAGCATAAATATTTTTATATGCATCCGTGCTGCTGCATGTATCGATTGTTTGTTCCTTTTTATTGCTAAGTGGTATTGCATCATACTACATTCACACACCACAATTTGTTGATCCATTCACCTATTGATGAACATTGGAGTGATTTCCAGCTTGGAGCTATTACTTGTAAAGCTGCTATGAACATTCACGTGCAAGTCTTTGCATGGAATATACTTTCATTTCTCCTGGTTAAATATCTAGGAATTAAATGGTTGGTATATACCACTATATGTTTTAAGAAACTGCCAGACTGTTTTTATTCTATATTCCCACCAGCAGTATATGAGATTTCCAGTTGCTCCACATATTCCCACCACCCGTTGTGATTAGTCTTTTTTAATTTTAGATATTAGACATAGGTGGGTAGTAATATCTCATTGTAGTTTTAATATTCACTTCCCTAAAGACTAATGATGATCTTTTCATGTGCTTATTTGTCATCCATATATCTTCTTTGATAAAATGTCAGTTCAAATCTTTTACCTGTATTTTTGCTGGGATATTTGTTTTCTCATTTAAAATTTTGAAATATTTAACATAAAAATCCTTTATCAAATATGAGACTTGCAAATATTTTCACCATTTGTGATTTGTCTTTTTATTCTAACAGTATCTTTTTAAAAGCAGACATTCTTAATTTGGATGAAATCCAATTTATCAATTTTTTTTCTTTTATGGATTGTGCTTTTGGTATTGTTATGCAGAAATCTTTGACAAATACAATGTTACAAAGATTTTCTCCTGCTTTCTTCTGGAAGTTTTATAGTTTTAGGTCTTACATTTAGGCCTATGATCTATTTTGAGTTGGTTTTTGTATATGTGTGAGGTTTGGATCAAAGTGGTTTTTTTGTACTTAGATATTCGATTATTCCAGCATTGCTTGTTGAAAGACTATATTTTGCCAATAAATTACTTTTGCATCTTTGTCAAAAATCAATTGACCACATATGCCAGTTGATGAGAAAATATAGTGTTACATTCTCAGAATCAAGGATGCATTTGCCGAGGAAAGCAATGGAAAATAAGAGATTGCTAATTGGCAATTATTTAAAGTAGCTACATCAAGTGTAACTGATATAAACCCATTGTCTTCGTCAAATAGTCTTTTGGCCATACCTTTTGGGTTCTCTCCTGAACAGGCTTTCTCATTCCTTTCAATACAGATGGGCTGAGAATTTTGCAAATCTTTAAGGTCTGCTTCCTTTCTGATTAATAAATCCATCTTTAAGTCATTTTTCTCTTCTCAAATTTTACTATAAGCAGTCAAGAGAAGCCAAGCCACACCTTCAACACTTTGCTTAGAAATTTCCTCAGCCAAATACCCAATTTCATCCCTCACAAGTTCTACCTTCTACAAAACACTAGAACATAAACACAATTCAGCCAAGCTCTTCACCACTTGATAACAAGGATCGCCTTTCTTCCAGTTTCCAATAGCATGTTCCTCATTTCCTTCTGCGACCTCATCAGAATGACCTTTACCATCCATATTTCTACCAAAATTCGATTTAGGATTACTTGGGTATTCCCTAAGAAAATCGAGGCTCTCTCGACAGCTCTCCTCTCTTCTTTCTGGGCCCTCACCAGAATTGCTCTTAACTGTCCCTTCACAGCAATGTAGGCTTTTTCTAGCAGGCACCTCAAAACTCTTCCAGCCTCTACCCATTACCCAGTTGCAAAGCCGCTTCCACGTTTCTATGTATTTTTTACAGAGCACTCCCACTTCCAGTACCGATTTCTGTCTTAGTAGTCCATTCGGGCTGCTATAACAAAAGACCTGGGTAAGCCTGGGTGGCTTATAAACAACAGAAATTTACTCCTTACAGTTCTGGAAGCTGAGAAGTCCAAGATCAAGGCACCAGAGTCTGATGAGAGCCCACTTCCTCGTTGACGGCAGTCTTCTCCCCGTGTCCTCACACAGTGGAAGGAACAAGGGAGCTCTCTCGCACCTATTTTATAAGGGCACTAATCCCATTCATGGGGCTCTGCCCAGTGACTTAATTACCTCCTAAAGGCCCCCGTCTCCTAATACCATCACAATGGGGCTTAGGATTTTAACATATGAATTTTGGGAGGGATATAAACATTCAACCCATAGTACTCATTAAAGGAAAACATTAAGGAAGAAAAAGAAATCCAAATTTAGGAAACAATTACAACGCTTAGAATAGAAAAATCGTGGTGTGGATTTTATCTTGATTATATGAAATTATAAATCAAGACCTTATTTTAATTGCAATATTTTCAATCCCACAGAATTCAACTTGAAGATGCTCAAAGAAAAATCATTCTTATTTTATCTTTTGAACAAGTTTCAATGACTTTAGGTGTATATACTTAGACTACCAAAAAAAAGGATGTATGTTGAAGTATTTCTACATTGTCTTAAGAGGGATGGGCTGTGGGCCAAGAGCTTCCATTTGTACACTTGCCCTAGGACTTGTTATGAAAGAGGTGGGCCTGGCCACAGATCCCTTGGTGAAACATTGAAGAAATATTTGTCATATACTCTTGGGGTCAAACTACAAGTTTCTTTCCCAAAGAG
Source organism: Ceratotherium simum simum (assembly GCF_057802395.1). Classification (NCBI taxonomy): domain Eukaryota; kingdom Metazoa; phylum Chordata; class Mammalia; order Perissodactyla; family Rhinocerotidae; genus Ceratotherium; species Ceratotherium simum. Next base: position 12,921,701 of record NC_141930.1, read on the forward strand.
ATATAGTATCCCCTTGAGACAACAGGCTCTGGGTCTGAGAATTTGTTTAGATCTGGAAAGTGAGTGAAGGATCATGATTTTCCATTACAATGGCTGTTATCAGACTTTTTCTCATCAGCTCAACTTTTTCTTGTTATACAAGTCAAATAACACCCTAGTGGGTTGCCCATATATTGCTCCTCTGAGAACACATTGTCTGTTAGCTGTCACAACAGATCCTTGTGGGTCAAGGACCATGACTCTGGCTTGGCTCCACATTTTGGTATTATGTATGCCTTTCCTCTGTTAATTAAGTGTTGCCAACTAGCATCTGTTAGTTCAGAATCCTTTGAAATTGATACTAATATGATGACACTGATACTAGTTTGATGGCAGTATCTTCTACTGTCAACCCTGGTCAATGAAGGATAGCCACCACTGAACTTCTCAAATGTTTCCCTCATCATTATTGCTCTTAAATTCAAGCAAGCAGTCTAGGTACCCCCAGGGTACACCCAGGACTCCTTGTGCTTTAGAGGGCTTTCTTCAAAATTTCTAAGTCTGCCTCAGGTGCCTGGGACTGGCCATGGCCAGCAACTCCATCCAGGTGGAGAACCTCCAGCTCGAATCAGGACCCACATAGGCCCTGTCCCTGTTTCTCCCATTTTGGACATTCTCCAACCATCCAGCCTACATGTGAGATCGCTAGATGCCCTGAAGAACTCCAGAATCCACCTCTGGGACTGTTCTGGAGTCCCATGATCAGGTCCAAGGTCCAGCAGAGTGGCCTAGTAAGCAAATCACTGCAACTGACCAGCGCAGTTTTTCTGTCACAGGATCACATGAGGTTGGTTCACCAGAATAGTGTTGATACACTGATTTGGGGTGACTCTCCCTCATGTCAGACATAAGAAAAGATCAGGGCTCTGAGCCAGTGATGGTCATCCTTCGGTTTGAGTCACATGTATGAACCCATTGCTTCTTTTACATAACATGTTTGAGATTCATCTATATTAGCATATGTATCAATAGTTCATTCATTTTTATTGCTGAATAGTATTTTGTTGTGTGAATACTTGTTTATTCCTTCGTTGATGACATACATTTGAATGGGTTCTAGTTATTGTCTATTATTACTACAGCAGCTATAAACACTTATGTATAGGCCTTGTACATAGATGTAGATATTGGTAGTCATTTCATCAGGATAAATCCCTAAGAGTGGAATTGTTAGGTCATATGTTAAGTGCATGTTTAATTTATACGGAACTGCAAAACTGTTTCCAAAGTAGATGTCAACTTTGCCTTCCCACCAATAATTTATGAGAGTTCCAGTTGTTCCATATCCTTGCCAAGAATTAGTATTATCAGTCTCTTTAATTTTAGCCCTTCAAGTGGATATGAAGTAGTACTTCATTATGGTTTAATTTGGATTTGGCTTAGTCTATATAATGTTAATTGCTTGTATGTTGGTATAATGATTGGTATATTTGATTTCCTGTTGAATCCAACTGTCTTGTTGGATTTGATAAATAATGATGTTGAGCATCTTTTCATATACTTATTGATTGACCATTCATATATCTTCTTTTGTGAAGTATCAATTCAAGTCTTTTGCTCATTTTTTTTATTGAGCTGTTTTATTATTATTGCATTGTCAGCCTACTTTATATATTCCGGCTGTAAGTTCTTTGTTAGATACATATATTGTGAATATTTTCTTCTATTTTGTGGTTCGCCTTTTCATTTTCTTAATAGAGTCTTTTGGAAAGCAGGCAGTTATAACTTTGGTGAAGTCTAATTTATCATTTTTTATGGTAGGCACTCTTTCATGAGCTCTCTCTTCGATAAATCTTTGCCTATCCCAAAGTAGCAAAAGTTTTCTGTCACATTTTCTTCTAGAAATTTTATCATTTTGGTTTGTATATTTAGGTCTATGATAGATTTCACAGTAATTTTTGTTTATTGTTTGAGATTAGTGTCAAAGTATATATTTTTTATAAGGATACGTAGTTATTCCAGCATCATTTTTTGAAAAGACTATCTTTCCTCCATCGAAAGAATTGGCTCCTACACCAAAAAAAAAAGTTTACCATACATGGAAAGTCTATTCTGAATTCTCCGTACTGTGCCACTGATCTATATGTCTGCCTTTATCCCAAGACCATACTAAGTTGTATGCTATAGCTTTCTCGTAAGTCCTGAAATAAGATAATGTAAGTCTTCCAACTTTGTTCTGTCTCAAAATTGTTTTGGATATTCTAAGTCCTTTGCATTTTCATATAAATTTTAAAATAAGATTGTCAATTCCTTTTTAAAAGTGGAGGAGGGCTGCTGGGATGTTAATTGGCACATCATTGAATCTATAGATAAATTTGGGGAGAATGGGCTTCTTAATAATATTGAGTCTTGCAATCCATGAACATGGTATATCTCTCTATTTATTTAAGACTATTTAAATTTCTCTCATCAATTATTTGAAGTTTTCAGTGTAGCTGTCTTGCACATATTCTGTTAAACCTAAGTATTTTATCTTTTTTGATGTACTGTAAAAGGAATTTTTATTTCATTTTTCAAATGTACATTGCTAGTACATATAAATACAATTAGTTTTGCATATTGAGCTTGCATTAACTTCACTTAATATTTCTAAGCATTTTTTAGAAGATGCCTTAGTATTTTCTACATAGACAGTCATATCAATTGCAATTAGAAACAGTTTTTCTTCTTCCTTTCCAATTTTATGCCTTTTATTTCTTTTAATCACCTTGTTGCGCTAACAATTATTCCAGTAAGATAATGAACAGAAACAATAACAGTGGACATCTTTGCCTTTTCCTGATCTAAGAGGGAAAACATCAGTCTTTCACCATTAATGATATTAACTTTGGATTTTTCCTGAATGCCTTTATCACATTGAGGAAGGTTCCTTCTATTCCTACAATGCTGAACGTTTTTTATCTTGAATGTGTGTTGAATTTTACCAAAATCTTTTTCTGCACTTGCTGAGATGATCATATAATGTTTCATCTTTATTCAGTTAATGTGGTTAATTATATTTTGTGATTTTCAAACATTAAAACAAGCTTGCATTCCTTAGATATACTCTACTTGGCCATAATGTGGGACACATCCTTTTTTTTTTTTTTCTTTTGGTGAGGAAGATTGGCCATGAGCTAACATCCATTGCCAATCTTCCTCTTTTTGTATACAGGACACTGCCACAGCATGGCTCGATGAGTGGTGCCCAGGTCTGCGCCTGGAATCTGAACCTGCAAACCCCAGGCTGCCGAAGCAGAGTGTGCAAACTTAACCACCATGACACGGGGTCGGCCCCAGGATATATCCTTTTGCATGTTATTAATGGATTCAACTTGTCAATACTTTGTTGAGGATTTTTGAATCTATGTTCATGAGGGATACTGGCCTCTGTTTTAGTCAGTTCGGCTGACTATAACAGAATAGCATAGACTAGGAGGCATATAAAAAACAGAAATTTATTTCTCACAGTTCTGGAGGCCAGAAGTCCAAGATCAAGGTGCCAGATGGTCAAGTTCTGGTGAGAGCCTCCTTCTAGGTTGCAGACTACGGTCTTCTCATGGTATCCTCACATGGCAGAGAGTAGAGATTAAGCAAACTCTAATCCCTTTCATGAGAGTTCCACCTTCATTTCCTCATCTAATCCTTATTACCTCCCAAAGGTCCCACCTCCTAAAACCATCACATCATGAGGTAGAGTTTCAACATATGCATTTTGAGGGGACACAAACATTCAATCCATAACAGTCTCTGATCTCCTCTTACAAATCTTTGTCAGATTTTGTTATCAGTGTTATACTGATCACATAAAATAACTTGGGAAGCAGTCCCTTCTTTATTTTCTGAAAAAGAGTTTACAAATGATTGGTATTATTTCTTACTTTGTGCAGGATAGAATTTACCAATGAAATCATCTGAGCCTTGAGTTTTCTTTCTGGAAAGGCTTTTTTAGTATTATTACAAAGTCAAGTTCTTTAATAGATCTATGGCTATTCCAATTTTCCACTTCTTCTTGAGTCATTTTTGGTAAGTTGTGTTTTTCAAGAAATTTATCCATTTCATCTAGTTGCCAAATTTATTGGCACAATTTTTTCCTAATATTCTTTTATTTTCCTATTAAAATTAATAAGATATGTAATGTATTCTTTCTTTTATACGTAATATTGGCAATATATATTTCTCTCTCTATTTCTTGATTTGTCCTATTGGGGCTTATCAATTTACTAATCTTTCAAAGAATGAATTTTGAGCTTTGTTAATTTTTGTTTCTAAATCATGGATTATTCTATTATTTTTTTCCTTCTACTTATTGTGGGTTTAACTTATTCTTATTCTGTGGCTCTTAAAGTGGCAACTTACATCAAAATTTTTAAATCTTTCTTCTCTTCTATTACAAGCATTTAAAGCTATAAATTTCCCTTTAAGTATTACTTTTGCTGTATCCCACAAATTTTGGTATGTTATATTTTTACTAGTATTCAACTCAAAATATTTTCTTATTCTCTTATGACTTTATCTTTGAGCCATGGGTTATTTAGACATGTGTTATTTAATTTCCAAATGTTTGGAAATTTTCTAAATATTTTAGTTATTGATTTCTAATTTAACTCTGTTATGGTCATAGAATACATTCTGTAATACACAAATCTTTGCAAATTTATTGAGATTTCTTTCATGACCTAACATATGTCCACTTTGATGAACATTCCATATGCACTTGAAAAAAATGTTTATTGCACAGTTATTGGGTACAATGTTTTGTAAATGTCAATTTGCTCAAGTTGGTTAATACTGTGCTCAGATCTTCTATATCCAAATTAATTTTTGTCTACTTGTTCATTACTGAAGTAACAAGTAACAAGTTTGTTAATTACTGAAAGAGTAGTGTTAAACTCCACTATTTTTTCCATGTCACTTTGTACTTCGTGAATTTTGAAGCTATGTTATTAGATGCATATATATTTATGATTATGTCTTCCTAATGAATTGGTCCTTTTGTGATTTATAAATGTCCCTCTTGATCTCTTGTAAAATGCTTTGTCTTAAAGTCTACTTTTTCTGAAATTTATGTAGTAATACCATCTTTCTTATGCCATTTGTCTGCTATATCACTTTCCATCCTTTTATGTTCATTTTATATGTAACTTTAAATTATATCCTCAATAGATGCATATACTTGTGTCTTGCATCCTAATCTAATCTGACAATCTCTGACTTTCAATTGGAACATTTTACATTTAATGTAATTTTCATTACATTTACATTTAATATAATTGTTGCTATGGCATGTTTAAGTCTACCACCTTGCTAATTGTTTTCCCTTTGTCACTTCTGTTTTTTCATTCTGTTTCTCCTTTCATTGACATTTTATTTCTATCCCTTCTACTGGTTTCTTAGCTCTTTTTTTTTTAATTAATTTTTAGTGTTTTTCCAGGGCTAACAATGCATTCTTAACTTATCAGAGCCTATTCAGGTCAAAATTGTACTATTTTACATTTTACACTTAACAACACTTTCTTTTTCACACTTTCCACTTGTTACTTTACACTTGACACATCCCTCCTGACACTTCATACTTTGCACTCCACATATATAATAGCCTTAAAATAGTATAATTCCATTTATCCATAACCCCCAACTTTTGTGCTCTTTTGTTCATGTATTTACTTCTACATATATTACAAAATCCACCTTACAATGTTATTGCTTTTGTTTTAAACAGTCAGTGAAATTTTAAGGAAATTATGAAGTAATAAAAATAATCTTTTCTATCACCCACTTACTTGCTGTTTCTGGCACTCTTTTTTTTCCCCCCATTCTGTAGATTTGGGTTTCCATCTGGTATCACTATTCCGTCAGTCGGAAGAATGGCTGTTAGCATTTTTCGTTTTGCAAGCCTACTGGACCCAATTCTCTCAGCTTCTGTTTATCTGAAAATGTCTTTATTTCACTCAGTTTTTTAGAGGTACTTTCTCTCGATATAGAATTGAGGATTTTTTTCCCCATCAGCACTTTAAAGACATTTCTATTATCTTCTGACGTCCACTGTTTCTGATAAGAACTCGGCAGACACTCTTATAGTTGTTCAGTTACACGTTATGTGTCTTTTTCCCCTCTGGCTGCTTTCAAAATTTTCTTTTTATATTTAGTTTTCAGCAGTCTGACTATTATGTGCCTAGGTGCAGCTTTCTTGCTATTTATCTTTCATTGAGTTCACTGATTTTCTTGAATTTGTAAGTCAACGTTTTTCATCAAATTGAGGGAAATTTGGCATTATTTATCTATTTTCTCTTGCCCCATTCTTAATTTCTTCTCTTTCTAGAACTCCTATAACACATATCTTAGATGAGTTGATATTATTGATGGGTCCCTGAGGTTCTGTTCCATTATCTTTCCTTTATCATCTCCCATCTGCTGTGAAGCCTGTCCAGTGAATTTTTCACTTCTGTAATTTCAGTTACAGAACTTTTCTATTTTAGAATTTACATTTGGTTCTTTTTTATGGTTTTTATTTCTCTCCTGAGATTCTTTATCTGTTGACTCAATCAGACTACATTTTCTTTTAATTCTGTGAACATATATTTTCCTTTAGCTGCCTTAAAATCTTTGCTAAATCCAACATTTGAGTCACATTACATTCTGTTTCTGTTTACTATTACTGTTTTTATTGGCTATGGATCCTATTTTCTTGTATCTTTGCATGTCTGGTAATTTTTTTTACTGTGTCCTGGACATTGTTAGTGATACATCATAGAGACTCTGGATTTCGTTATCTTCCCTCTGAAGGGTATTGATTCTTGTTCTAGTAGGCAGTTTATTTACTGGCTAATAACATTTCAGCTGTGTAGGTTTGGTTTTATGCTTTGTAATAGGGGATATGTGGAAATCCAAAGTGTTTCCCAAGCACCTCTAACTGGGCAGGACCCAAGCTCCAAAATCTGTCTCCTCTGCAACTCTTGTCAGGGCTGGGCTTCAGGCTTTGTTAGGGTGGGCGTAGAGCAGTGATCTTAACTGGAGATGATTTTCTCCCCAGGTGACATTTGGCAAATATCTGAGGACATGCCTGGTTGTCACAACAGGGGATCAAGGGGGAGCTACTGGCATTTATTGGGGAGAGGCCAGGCATGCTGCTAAACATCCTACAACACACAAAACAGCTCTACACAAGAATTATCTGGCCCACAGTATCAGTACTGCCAACATTGAAAACCTCTGGCCTAACTTAGGCCTTACTCTAGGGCATGGTCCTTACTTCTGCCTGGGAGATTAACATGGTGTTAACGAAGCCCTCCACCAGCCAGCCCTAGTAGTCTAGTGATTAAGATTCCGCACCCTCACTGCCCCAGCTGGGGTTTACTTCCTGGTCAGGGAACCACACCACCCATCTGTCAGTTGTCCTACTGTGGTGGCTGTGTGTTGCTGTGATGCCGAAAGCTATGCCACCAGTATTTCAAATACCAGCAGGGTCACCCTTGGTGGACGGGTTTCAGTGGAGCTTCCAGACTAAGACAGACTAGGAAGGAGGACCTGAGCACACACTTCCAAAATACTTGGCCATGAAAACCCTATGAATAGGAGCAGAGCACTGTCTGATACAGCTCTGGAAGGTTAGAGGATGGCACAAAAAGACCGGGTAGAGTTCTGCTCTGCTGTACACAGGGTCGCTAGGAGTCGGATCGACTCAACGGCAATAAAAACAGAATGAAGCCCTCCACTCTTCCTGGAAAGGACATCCAGTGACTTTCATCACTACTTGATGTCTAATATCTCTGCTAAATTCCTCTCTGGGAAGCCTAATGTAGCGATGCTCTGAGGATTGTTGATGAGGATTTGTAACATCACATTGCAAGGAAATGAGTGGAGGAATGAGAAGATTCTGTGGCCATTTTTACAACATAGCCACCTCTGCTTTTAGTGCTAATAATTTTTAGTTCATATCATTTTCTCAATGTAAACTTTTACTTCCTTTTGACTATTGAACTTAATAAATGTGGAATCTATGAATGTATATCATCATTATATTTTTATCATGATGTGTATTTGATGATGTTTATGTGTGACTTTATTGTATATCAAATTCTTAAATTCCAAAGATAGCTTAAGCTGACGATACAAAAAGTTATATACTGGCCATATGCCTGAAAAGTTACCTATTTGATTAGGAATTAACTTATATATGTGGATGTGAATATTGCTGTTGGGATAGAAACCTGACCTTTTGCATTACATTTCATTAACATCTTCTAACCTTCCCAGAGGAGTTTTACAACAAGGTACAATGGGTACGATACACCACCCTGCTGAAATCAGAGAGTAGATCAAGGCCCGTCACAAGCATGCTTTGTCTCAACCTCCACATGATATTGTTGTCTTATACCTCAGGCCCTGCTCCACCCCACTAACTTCTGACGCATGTCTGTCAGCCCTTCCTCCCTCCTAAGACAAAATCCAGGGCTCAGCTCAGAAGCAAATAATGCAGGGTATTGCTTTCAATGTCCTGCCTTTCTGATCCATGAAGCTAGTTCTCTTTCTCTCTCTCTCTCTTCATTTTCATAATGTAAAACACAATCAAAACAAAACTATTATCCTCACTCTAGAAATTATACTTCCTCACTTGGTTTGGAATCTACTACCCTGACTAGTAAAACACAAGTGTTCTTGGGAAATAGAAAATCAAGACATTCTAATATGAATAAATAGAGAATAACGATATAAATGGGCCAAGTATTTGGCATAAACGATGTGAAGGTTATATCTAAATACTAATTTATTTATTGCATTAATTTGACTTTTGTGTCTTTACTGTGGTACATTTTACTTTTCTGAGCAGGCTACAGACTTATATATTCACTTGACTTTCCATGAGTATTCAATATTGTTGCCTTTTGTTTTGTTTGCAAACCCAGGAAAAACAAAGTCTATTAGACTCTCATTTAATTTGGTTTGTTCAATGTATAACAAAGATAACACTCAGTTTCTATTTGATGATTAGAAGAATGGCTAAGCTTACCAAGGCTAGAAGTATGGATGGCAATTTGAATATTCATAATCCACAACTCAATAAAAGGAAGAGAATTAGCTATATCAAAAATATCATAAATATCATTATGATAAATATCGTAAGAGTAATATTTGAAACCTAATAAAGATGTAACAAAACTACTTTGAAAAAAAATACTCCCTTGGTGTTTATCATTTTCATGCTATCTCCTATTAGGGGGCTGGATGCATAAGAATTCCTTTAATGATCAGAATCAATATATTATTCTTTAAGCTGCCATTCATTTTAACCACAAAATTGTGTGCTTTTAAACAAATCATGAGTCAGTAATTTTTATGTTACAAGGAAAATATAGCATCCTCTAGCTAAATATCTTGAATACCTAACTTCTGCTTATTTTACTCTAATTACCACATTATGCTTTGATTTTAAATGAAAAAAATACATCTGTTTTCTCAAAAAGATTACAAAATTAGTACTTTCGGGACATATTTATTTTCCAGTTACTTTTATTGATCTTACAGGCAGAATAGTATCTTGATCTCTCTATTACATTCAACAACACCAAAAAATCTACAACTCTGGTGTCAATATCAGTAATTACTGAAAATCGAGCAAGCAATTTACAACTATCTGCAATCAAGGAAAATGGATTCAAAAGGCATATAATTGCAATAACAGTAAGATAGTATTTATGTGTTAAGACATAAATAGCCAACATAAATTTAGTCCCTCAGGCGTTTTTCTAATAGTGGTATTTATACACATTCTGGAAATTGAGGCGCACACTGGCCAGTCACCAATGATTGTGAAAAAGAAAATACAGCAAAGTGCCTATTTTACTAATAGCATCTGTTCAGCTCTTTAGCTTGACGTTGTGTGGTACTGTTATCCCTCGTAAGCGTTAGAAATCAATACTACATGTGCCTCCAGCTTTTTACAGATGAATGATCTGATGAAGATGCCCTCACTTCAGAAACTAGGGTCATCAACATTTATCTTCACTTGAAACAGTACAGAAGGCTTACTGAACCTCAAGAACGCCCCATCTCAGACTACTGGATGAACAGCGACATCTAGTGGCCATTACATTTCTGAACAAACATTTTAAGTATAAACTCAAGGGTATCCGTGAAACAAGAAATCGCCACCATACGTCATCCTTAATATTGACACAAGCATACTTCCAGTGAAACTGTATCAGAAAATTATAAACACTTCCTAGTAGATTTTCTCTGATTCAATAACAATATAAATTTAAGGAAAAGCCAGCACTGGGCTTCTAACCTTTATTCTTAAATCAACAACCCTTACATAGGTAAATATCTTTTGTAGATTTTCATAAAAATCCAATTTTGATTTCTTCCTGTCTGAGTTCTTGCTTCTAACAGGGTGACATAAAGTACCCTGAAACACCATTAACTACCGAATAATCAGTTTTGTGGCTGTTTTATGAAGACATGGATTGGAATGTGCCAGCAACAAACAAGTTCAGATACTCTCCACAACAACGCACTGCAGCGCAAAATTAAGACATTATGAAAGCTGCCGGTCTGTTAATTGTTACTGGATTCAGTTGACACTGGAGATGTTCTTAACTTTTTGTAAACAGGGAACATCCAGTTCATTAAGATTTTCTTAAACAACTAGACCATGAAATGGAATTATGGAATCATTTTACCATCAAAAAGTCATTGTTTCCTAAGTACAACAGTTTCTTTTGAATGAAAAAGTCAGTCCCTTCCTTGGCTGTTCTGCACAGCCAACCTGAGGCAGTCCAGACAAGCTTCTGTTGTTCGCTGGAATCTTAACTCATGGTTCTCTACACACACTTCCTGCCAGACGCCTGAATCTGCTCCCAAGGCCTTTCTGGCCAGCTCCAGAGAAACTCTGTCTTCCTGTCACCACGGAAGATGCTTCCTGAGCCGAAACTGTATGGTGCAGTTCCGTGCTTGCTCATGGGACACACTGGGGTTGTCCCTTCCAGAGAGACTGAGGTACCCCCCAAAAGCCTAGACCAACACGAATGAATATTGGTGGACATCTCATCTAGCCATTTATTTCATCTACCCTAAATTAACTGCATGGCTTAAGACTAGACCTTTCTCTTTCTCTGTAACCTTTGAAGGCTTCATTGATGAGCATAAACAGATGCAAGGCCTGGACAATAGGTTTTCCTAACACACCAGCCTCCCCAAATGCAGAATGAACATACTTAGTATTCCCAGGTCATCAAAATACCCACTACCCAGCCATATGGCATGCTAGTGACTAGCTGGGACATTCACCTAATGCCACCTGTGTGCATACAGGGGGCTGTAGAGGTCATGCCCCGAGTAACTGGACACGCTGGTCCGTAGGAGTCATATTTCACAGGCACCAAAGAATTGGGGAACCATGAGGAAAAGAAAGGAACCATTTTGATACCACTTCAGATTTTCATGTAAATGCCAGGCAGACATGTTCCAGTGGGCACCTCATAGCCAAGTATATAAGCAGTTAATCTCATTAAATCAAGGAGTGTGATTCATACGCACTTATAATTAACACTAAGGGCAGATAAGGAGTGTAAATGTGAAGCCGAGAGTTCTTTCCAGCCCACTCCCTCCTGTAACTCCCTAGTCGTCTTTTCCCAAGGGTTGTCAGCTACAGGAGGATGTGCAGACAATGGCCACAATTAGTCATGTCATGTTCACTGAGGGGACAGGCAGCCATGAGTGGCGTTGGAGGCACCTGGAGGCTGTGTTCTACAGCTCTTCACTGTATAGACTTCATTCTCCCTTTTCCCTCTCTCCCTTTTCTCTTTCTCCCTTATTTCTGCCTGAAGCTGGCAGTGGTAGTATGAAGCACTGCTGTGCCCTGCTGCGGTCTGAACTCGTGTTGTGTAACAAGGATGACTTCTGAATTCCACGGGAAACTGCGAATTACTCAACCCTCAGCACATCCAGACGATCCCAGATGAAGCGCTGTGGGCCATCACAGGTTATTATTACTGTCTGTCCCTCATCATAACCTTCTCCTAAAAAATGCCAGAACCTGACCTGGCATTTTGAGGTAAAGGTCTATTCTCTACCTGTCAGTATTTACATATCTTGACCTTGCACGTGGTTTAAGGATAGATTAGCTCAGGTTTGCAAATAAGTAATCTCAAAGTTACCAGCCCACAAAAGCATTTTCATCACCTCCTCTCCCCACATAAACTACCCAAAGAGTAAAGTAAATTATGCTTTTGACTAGTTGCCCAGGGTCATTCTTCCCTGGGCCTGGAGGAGTAGACAGGGTTCTAGTGGAATGGTTGGATGAGTTACCACCACTAGATCCCAACAAGCCTAGAAATAATTGGGTCTGGGTCTAAGCGCTAACATCATGCTGCCAAGTCTCTTTCTGAAAAGCATAAAAGCAAAATATCCCATTCCTGCAAGCAAACCAACCACAAGGGTGGTGCCAAGAACTTTCGGGGCCCTTTTCTTGGCCACCCGGAACGCTGTTGGCAGCACAGCGGAGATTAATATATTGTTGACATGTCCTAAAACCTTGTTAAATGTTTTTCTCTTCAAGACACGCTCGTAGTAAGTTTCCAAGTTCGGTCGCTTTCCGTTTCCCCAGTTTCTCCTCGCAAACCCCAGGAACTTCAGTCGATGCAAAGTGACAGCAAGCGAGACGTCGGCCAGGGTGAAGGACTCTCCGCAGAGCCAAGGCTGGCGGCCCTCTTCTAATCAGAGAAAGGGATATGGAAAATTAGGAGCCAGTGCAGTACAGATAGACTCCAGCTGGTATCTTTTGTCCCAGCCTTGAGGGCAACTCTGAGGACAGCAAAAGATGAAGGCCATGGTACATTTTCTTGACAATCACTCAGTGAGTAATTTTACCCTAAAAAACATCCATGCAAATGTATCCCAAGCTAAGGGAGACTTCCTTGGCGTCTGTCAGCCACCTCTATCCCTTCATGAAAGTGGAGCCACTTGGGCTCAAAGCCTGTCTATCATTTTGTAAAGGATTCTGGGAGTTGAGAGCCCCCAAGCCAGAGGACTTAACCGATATTTCCTTCTGATTTAGGAAAACAACAGGTGTGCTTTGCTGGGTCTGAAATGTCACTCAGTGGTTGCTGCTCTTAGTTACTTCTTTAAAGCAGAAGAAAGTCTCTATTGTGAAGCAAGTTTCAGGTAACATGGTCTTCAACTTTGCTGTCACTTAGAAAAGCGCCAATGGTCCAGGTGCATGCACCTGGGCAACGGCTTTATCATGTTCACAGGTGCAATACGTGTATGCTCACCAGCCAGCCTGCAGACAGACACAGGCTGGCCCCCATTTATACTGTACTTCAGAATGGAAGTTTTCTCCCTGCCTAAGGAAAATACTAGAGGGAGCATTCAAGCAAACTAACTACTGTAATTACAAATTTGTGAAATAGGCTAGGTAGGAATCTCCCAACCATAACTTCAATTGTGCAGAAAAATCCTTCACCAGTCATATTTCACATAGATGCAGACTGAGTTACAATTAGACACCCGAGTTTTGCTGAATTCAATATTATTGCTGCCATCGTAATTTAAACTGCCCATGAATAACAACAATAAAAAACAGATTACAGAATGTTTTTAGTGAAATCTAAGAATGTTCCCATAAATACTCCTGGTCTCCAGGAAAAAAGAAAAAGAATTCAAATGAGAATCTACCTGGGGTTTCTTCATTTCTTCTTTGCAACTCAGTTTCAACCTGATCCAAGACTTTCTCCAGTTCATCAAGAATTTTCTTCAAATATTTGACATTATCATGGTCAAGCAGCTTTGACTAATTAACAGAAATAACCAAATAGGTTATTTATGCCTGTAAAAACAATCCATGTAGAGCAAAGCAGATATAAACTCTTATGAGTTGGAGCCTGTTAATTTTAGACAATGAGAAGAAATAGAATAACTTCATGAAACCAAAAGCAAAGTGGAGGGGAACGTCCAGCTGTGAAAATACCCCAAGGGCCAGACCCACTGCTCACTGGCAACTCCTGTGGGACCAAATGGCCAGAGAGGGCAAAGAATATGAGGGGCACAAAGAGACTCCTCTCATGCCCAACTCCACGACAGGATCTCAGCAGCCTTCATGAAGGAATAACTGAAGGGTCAGGGAGGAGGGAGAAATCTGAAGGCAGTGAGGTAGAGAGGGGGTAGAAAGTCAGGAGCACTGTGTGTGCAGGCGTTTCTTTCGAGAAGCTTATTTAGCTAAGATAAGACAAAGGTGGGAAGTTGAGGGAGGCTGGGAGTGTTGATATTTGCTACATTTTTAATATGGGGGAAACGTAAAGGTGTTGTTGGGCCATGAGGAAGGAATCACCAGAAAGAGAAATGCTGACTGTAACTGAGGAAGCAAAGCCCTGCTCTTTAGAGGCAGACAAGTCAAAATGGATTAACTCAAAATGGATTAAAGACTTGAACGTAATAAGACCTGAAACCATAAAACTCCTAGAAGAAAACACAGGCACTAAGCTCCTGACATAGGTCTTGGCAATGACTGTTTCATCTGATACCAAAAGCAAAAGCAACAAAAGCAAAAATAAACAAGTGGGACTACATCAAACTAAAAAGCTTCTGCACAGCAAAGGAGACCATCAACAAAATGAAAAGGCAACCTGGCAACCTATGAATGGGAGAAAATGTATGCAAATCATATATCTGATAAGGGGTTAATATATATAGAACTCAATAGCAAAAAAAAATCTGATTAAAAAATGGGCAGAAGATCTGAATAGACATTTTTCCAAAGAAGACATACAAATGGACAACAGGCACATGAAAAGATGCTCAGCATCATTAATCATCAGGGAAATGCAAATCAAACCAACCACAATAAGATATCACCTCACACCTGTTAGAATGGCTATCATCAAAAAGACAAGAAATAACAAGTGTTGGCGAGGATGTGGAGAAAAGGGAACCCTTGTGCACTGTTGGTGGGAATGTAAATTGATGCAGCCACTATGGGGAATAGTATAGAGGTTCCTCAAAAAATTAGAACTAGAACTACCATATGATCCAGCAATTCCACTTCTTTTTTTTTTTTTTTTAAAGATTTTATTTATTCATTTTTTCCCCCCAAAGCCCCAGTAGATAGTTGTACGTCATAGGTCCGCATCCTTCTAGTTGCTGTACGTGGGACTCGGCCCCGGGTTGGACGGAGAAGTGGTGTCTCGGGGCGCGCCCGGGATCCGAACCCGGGCCGCCAGCATCAGAGCGCGCGCACTTAACCGCTAAGCCACGGAGCCGGCCCATCCACTTCTAAGTATTTATCCAATGAAAATGAAAACACTAACTCAAAAAGATATCTGCACCTGCATGTTCATTGCAGCATTATTTACAACAGCCAGGATAAGGAAACAATCTAAGTGTCCATCAACGAATGAATAGATAAAGAAAATGTAGTATATATATACAGTGGAGTATTATTCAGCCATAAAAAAGTATGAAATTTTGCCATTTGCAACAACATGGACAGACCTTGAAGGCATTATGCTAAACGAAATAAGTCAAACAGAAAAAGAGAAATACCATATGATCTCTCTTATATGTGGAATCTAAAACAAAAAACAAAAAACAACCAAGCTCACAGATACAGAGAACAGATTGGGGGATGGGAGAAATGGGTGAACAGGGTCAAAAGGTAAAAAAAAATAATAATTATAATGCAAGGAGAGAGGGGATCATACATACAAAGAAGAATAAACTCACCGATTGCCTTACCAGTAAAAAAAAAGGAAAAAAAAAGCATAGATAGAGGTCTACCTAGGCCTTAAAGTGGCAGAATACCTGAAATGAGAGACTTCTAGAATATTTCATTAACTTGCTTTTACATTTTATAACTTTCCTTGGCAACCAGCATGAGCCTTACCTGCTTTTGAAGCAATTGTCATTAGCTTTGAATATCAAATCTAACAAAGAAAAATCCTTTCTAAAAGGAGAGCACAAGCCAAAGGTAACACGTGTACTGGTGACTTGCAATATTTAATAGACGATGTTCTAGAAATAGTGATACTTTACAAAAAGTAGAACATTTAATGCAAACAGCGGATGTCAATTGAGGACTGCCTGGTTTGCTTACTTTAAGTCGCTTCTGTTTTGCGATGTACGCCTCTTGTAGATCTGGGTTTTCTTCAGCAAGTTTCTTCAGTTCAGACTCTGTGTTACCAATTTGGCCTGATAATAAAATCATTTTTGGAATAGAAAATTATTTCCTCCCTTCTATGCAAGAAACGAGAAGCAGGGAAACTCGGTGGTGGAAACATCTGTGGACTCAGGCCCTGCCTCTGCCTCAGATTTAGCCTCTCTGTCCCTCAGTTTCCTCACCGTTAAAATGGAACTATCAGTATCTGCCGTGTGGGCTGAGGATGAAATGGGAAGCGCTGTGGAAAGCACTGGGAGGAAGGCCCAGCTCATCATCTCAAGAGCTCAGTGCAGGGCAGTGGATCAACCTTTCAATACTCTTCAACTTTTCTGTAATGAACTTCTCTATGAAGGGAGAGAAAAAGGCTTATTTAAAAAAATATATTAACTCTGGGTGATAGAATTATAGTCAGAAGACTTGTTTTAAATCATATTTGAGTACTTAGGAAGAGGAGGAGGAATAAAAGGAAGTGAAAAGCAGGAAGAGAGAGGAGAAAGAGAGTGGAGAAGAGGAGGGAAGGGAGAGAGGAGGAGGAGTATCAAAAAGAAGGAAAATAACATAAGTAAGAGAGTGATAAAGGTGAGCTGTGAGGGAATGGAAAGGATGTAGTTTCTGGATTTAGAAGATCCGGGTTTGAGTGCTCCTAGTCAAACACCCCAGAGTCTGACCACAGCTGCCTTCCCTTTCCTTCCTGTCCCTGTTGCCTGTGCCACAGAGCACACCTCCCTCAGCTCCACATCTCAGGTGCTGGCCCTACTCTACCCTCTGGACAGGAGGCAAGGAGAGAGAGCTGGATATCCCAACTCAATGTCAATAAGTCTCCAATCACTGAATTTAGAGGTAAAGTAATGGTTAGCTCCCTGTAGTCCAGCTCCCTCACATAATGAAACAGAAATTAAGGACCAGAAATGTTAACTCAGTTGCCCATAATCCCCAGCAGATCCAAGCCTTTCTGATTCCCAGTCCATCCGTCCATGAGGACATGTTATGGTCTTTACTTTTCCATAGGCTATTCTTCTGACTTTTATCCAAGCTTGGCCCTCAAGATCAAGAGCTGGAAATCAGGTCCTACAGACAACAAGTGTCCAGCTGAAGCCCAGATTAATCTGACAGGTGCATGGATAGATCTATAACATACATGTCCATGAAGCAAACTCAACAACTCGGTTCCCAGTCTTCTCTCAATGACCGTGAGATGTGCTAGGTCTCAAAATGAAATAAAAGAAACTTGAGACAGAATTCCAGGTCTTTAAGATTTTTACATACTGCGAATCCTTGTTGTTGCATAAGCTGGGATCATGGAGTCCACAGTCAGCTCAGGATGTAGAATGCAGCCATGTGTATAGGCATCCATGGGCAAAGAGTCAAGCAGTTCTCGATAATGTTGTACCCGTGGGTAATACATGCTTCCTTTATCAGGCATCAACCTGGGTGTTTTTTCTAAAATGCACACACAAACACATACACAAACATTAAAGGAAAAGTTACTACTGAGATGTTACATCCACAAGCAAAAACAATAACCCAACCCCCTCATCATTAACATTTTCAACATTATATCAAGGCATTTAAAAGACAATATCTCCGCAGCCTAGACATTCAAAATTTGAAATGGACTAATGTACCAGACCAGATCCGAAACCGTGATCACACTGGCATTCTCTCATTTCTCCACCTTGCAAATTGCTACTCAACCCTCAAGGTCTAGTTATTTATGCCAACTCCTTGTGCATTCCCTGACCTCCCACAACTACCGAAATTTGACTGGGTGTGCCTTCCTCCGTACATGCAAAATACCTTGTACACAATCCGTTAGAGCCCTTATCACCTTAATTAGTTGTTTGTATCTTCTTGCCCCATGAATCCTTTCAGGGCAAGGAACCTATGATCTAGGGTCTAGCATGGTGCCTCATATATTTTAGGCCCTTCGTAAAGGTGGGTTAAGTGAACGAAAGCTCATTCTGGGAAGATGATCATGGACCACTCTTTTCTAGGTTCCAACAAATACCAAGAGTGACCCTGTTGATGTTATGAGAATGTGAAATGACAATCTTCATGGAATTCACCAGGAATTTCTAATATTTTTTCTCTGGAAAGTGGGTTCTACATAAATCCTCATTTGCTGGTTAAAGTCTAGACTATAGACTCGTTGAGGGCAGGGACCACGTCCTGTTCTCTGTTGAATCCCCAGTGCCTAATATCGTGTTTGGCTCATGGTACATGTTCAATAAATTTTAATTAATGAATGAATTAATGAATATATTCCCAAGTTTTAGTTATTATAGAATATTTGAGCTGGAGAACCTCTGTAGTAGTTAATGAGGACACTGGGATGTAGAGACTAAGAAGTTCTCCCAAGATCCCACAGCTAATTAGAGGCAGAACAAGAACTAAAGTCATTAACTCCCAATGCAGTCCTCTGTTTTATTACATTACCATAACATTTTCAAAGGGTTTACTTTTTGGAGACTATCCAAGAACAATAAAGATGAACCACATGACCCAAAGATCAGGGCTATGGCCCTTCAGAATTACTTCTCACTTCTGATGCTCAAACTGCCCCTGAAAAATGCCAACTAGGTTATTCCAACAAGTGAAAAGAACAGCCTCAACTTTATTTATTTATTGCTTAGTTTAGGTTATTTATTTAATTTAGAATCCTTTTGAGCATCCCACACTCATTCATAAGTGTCAACAATTCAGAGTTGGTTGCAGAGAGTTTCAGGCAAGATCCCACAATGCCAGACCAAGTGGAACAAGCTTTTTTGGCCAACAGGCTATTTCTGACTCTCTAAGAAAAAAAAGACAGATTACTCCTCAAACCAGTGGGCAAATGTCTAATTCCCTGCAGGGGAGTCCAATTCTGAAGGCTGCAGTGGAATAACCAAGAATGAAGTGTCAGCCACACATTGCTCACCAACAGCGGATTCACCCAACTAGGGTACACTTCCTTGCTAACCACTCAGCATCTCACCAGCATCCCAAGCAATGCATGGTAGACATCTTCATAAGTACAACAGACTGGAGGTCTTCTAAGGCCCTTGAAATTATACAGAATTCTTAACCTTTTGTGTGCCACCGACCTCTTCTCAAAATAATGTTCTTAAATGCATAAAATACAAGATATAGGACTGCAAGGAAATTGGTTGTACTAAAACATAGTTATCAAAATAATTTTAAATTATAAAATACGAATATGGGTTCCTATTATTAATATGTTAACAAGATATAGCAGCAGGTCTACCATAATTTTAAAGTAGTTATGAGCATAAGTGATATTTTAAGATATCTGTAATAACTTGATATGCTATGAACATATCTGTGATTTCTGTTGGTAACAAAGTCACAGGCTCTCCTGGTATTGCTGTGGATTATGCCTACATTGGAAATGAAAGGAAATAATAAATTTCCATTGGAAGTTAGTAAAAATAAGGTATAATTTTAATTTTTTCCCCAAGTAAGTTCTAAGATCTCCTGAATTCTATTCCTAGACCACTAAGGGCAACGGTTCTCAAAGTATGGTCTGAGAATCCCTGGGCTTCCCCAAGACAGTCTCAAGGGGTTCACAAAGTCAAAGCTATTTTTACAGTAACACGAAGATGTTAATTGCTTTTTCACCCTTATTGTCTCTCAAGTGTACAGCAGAGTTTTCCAGAGGCTGTGTGACACGTGATGACTCCATCACTCTGACAATTCATGGGACGTGTGCTTGTGTGTTCTTGTGCTTTAAACTTTTCTCCACTTTAATTGCTAATATGGTAAAGATTGATAGATATGGCCCATATAAATAAAAGCTCTCGGGTATCCTCAATAATTTTTAAGACAAAGGGGCCCTGAAACCAAAAAGTTTAAGAACCACTGCTTTAGGAGTCCAAGAACCACAGGTTAATAATCATAAATGGTACAGCATTTAAAAACGCTTCCCAAATGGTTAAATTTATGGCTACTGGCTCTGGCTGCCTTCTGGGGCCAGGCCTGGGGCTTGTCTCCAGAAGAGCATACCACTTCCTTCCTGGGGAAGTGAATGAGAGCAGGAAAAACAACGCCTAATTGCTTTCTGGGGAAGTTCCATCTGGCCAAGCCTGAATTTGTCAAAGGAGGACAAATGTTTAAATCCATGAGAATAATTTTCTTCTACTCAGTGCACCACTGCTGGATAACTCCCTCCTGCAACACTCTGTGGGACAGAGCATAAGACACCCACTGAACCCAGGTTCTCTTCCAGGCTCACTTTCTCTCTTCAAGGATGCCCTGTCCAGTGTCACACCGACAACGTGCTCCATCCTCCTCCTCACACCAGAGCATCACGGTGCCCACTGCCTCTGGAAACAGTCTTTCAAAAGACAATCGGGAATTTCCTTTGAATTGCACAGGAGAGCTTCCCTCTCATTCTCATCCTATTTTATTTTCCAATCCTTCCATAAAGCATCTTTGTTCTAATACTAAAAAACAAGAAAATATTTTCTTGGTATTGTACCTCAATCAGGAGTGAGAAAGCAATAGCAGGCTTACAGGGGCAGGACGGGGAATCAAGGGACTTTTAAGAAGCAGACAATGAGAAGAGTCCCCAGCACCGGGGAACATAAGTACAGGAGTGGAAGCAGGATTAGTGACTAAGCTGGAAGAATAAATAAGAATAAAGAAATAAGTAGGCATAAGACCTGACTTCCTAGAAGAACTGAGTAGGGGACAAGGCAGGTCTTGTATTGCACCAAATATAGGCAGCACTTTAGAAACAGCGAGAGAGACATAAAGCAGAAAGACGTGATAAACAATGAGAGAAAACAAAAGTTTAAAAAAAAATCTGAAACAGTAAAAGTGTTCTGCAGCCATTTAATGGGGACAGAAAGCTCCATACATTCTCAAGTCCCCGTTTGCTGGTTAGAACAACAAGGGCCCTGAGCCATTTTAAAAAAATTACATTCAGTTTCCCCAAGAGCAAAAGATAAAAAGAATTTACGGGCTTAAAGGCGTAAATTTCCGTTATTTTACTGAATTCACTTACTCTGATTTCCTACCTTCCCCAGTGATGGCAGATAAAGGAGGCATTATTATGCCTTGTTTTCAAGAAAGGCTCCCCCTAGGTCTATCTAAATAACTTCCAGGTCTTCCTTACTAGCTCAAGGAAAACAGATTAGGCTTCATTTCTAACTCTATTCCTTTGCTGATTTTTTATTTTACTCAGATCACTTAGTGATGATATTAGTATACACTATATATGCATAGGCATTATGTAGCTGAACAAAATTGTACCCTTCAATTCCTCATACAGTAGGCTATTAAAAAATCTAATAATAATGGGAAACAGTTATGACCTGAAGCAAAAGATATGGTTACAAACTGACTACAATTCAAGGCTATTATAACTCTGGATCTAGAAAGATCAAATCTAAACAGATGAGAAAAATCACATGGTGTCAAATTACACAAGTTCACTATATGCATCCAGGATTTTCTGCGACAGAGCCAAATTTATACGATCATTTTCAATAAATTTTATACCTTAAATGTTTAACTACTTTTTATTTAATTGGTATTATATTTCAGACTTTTAAAAGAAACATTTGTAATCAGGGGTCAAAAACTCTTTTATTAGACAGTTTGTTCGAACTGCTGGATACACATAATATAGAACTAGGACTTCTGCATTTTAATACCTCCACCTGTTCACTACAATTGGACAAATCACAGAGAGGGAAAAAAAAGTTACTTTTTAAAGCCACTTTTATTGGCCCAATCTTGAGTTTTAAAGACTCATTCTCTTTTCCTTACCATGTACCATATTTCCTCCAAACTCATTAGAAACTTGGTGCTATTCTGCAATTTCAGTAGATGTGCTAAAAGGTATATAAAGTTATTCCACTGTGTACGAGAGCCTTTTACTGAAGACACAAAATTATTTATTCTATGAACCTTAACAATAATTGGAAATTTCTTACATAAATAACTATTTTTTAATGCAGCAGTGACTTCAGAATTAATGTTCTTTTTAAAATCTGATACAGTGGATTTTCAACATATAGTGACAAAATTGTATCTATAAAATAAATTTTTATTTCCTAATCAAACTTATATGTGATATTTTAATATCATACCAGAATACGTTGATTATTTCCAAACCGAATCCTATTTCCTAATACTTCAAATAATATATATAGATATAAGACATGGGACATAATCTTGAACTGTTATATAATATATTAAATTGCCAAAATTCAATATTCATCACATGATATCCTTGATTCCAGGTTACCACTGAGTTATCTGGCAGTAATAAATAGTATATGTTTTAGTATTTTGCAGTTATTTCATGCCCACATTTTTTTATCATCTAGTGGCCAAGTTAAAATTCAATGAAAGAGGTTATTATTAGTATAAGAAATATCTAGATTTTAAAATCTACATTGTTAGTGTGTATATTCACTTGGTACATCCACTGCTCCTGAGTTTCCCTAGTTTGCTTCCTATCATATCTCATTGAGCTTAATCATTTGCTTGCTTTAATATAACTATTCTTCATTACATGCCCAGATAGAAAAAGGTGTCATGTACATGAAAGAGAGTCTGTAAAACTAGTAGTAACAATAGTACATGCATGCATTACAGACAAGTTTGGCATTATTAAAAAGTGCATAAAATAATCTTTGAAGATTAGTAAGCTTCTAATGATTTGGGATCTTTGAAATACCCCAGGACCTTGCCCCAGTTAATACCCAATAAATGGCTACTGAAGGAATGAATGAAGAGATTGCTCTTGGCCAGCCTTTGGTTGAGCAGCCATTACTGAATACTTCTAAATTCTTCTTTTGACCCAAGTTCTGACCTCAGGAACATCACTGATGTCTACACGAGACTTCCATGAAACTGCCTCCAAAAAAAATCAAGCATAGCCATCATCCAACTTAGACAGTCACATTTTTAGGCTAAGACTTGAAAAGGATTGCATTGGCTATCAAATTTTTACCCCCAAACTACCAGTTACTTAATGCACTTATCCCGAAAGCATGAGGATACAAATATGAAAATACTAATTACACAGAAAGGTTGAGAAAGAAGTCAGCAAGCCATCACTTTTAGTACAATCCTCAGCTGATAGACTAATAAGGGACAGCAAATAACAGGGAGATACCAGATGACTATAGTCTGGTCTTTGGATGAATGGAGACAAAGTCTCTCCTCTTATAACCATGAGCAACTATACACCTCATGAAATCCATTCACTTATTATCATCCTAATTTGTCAACGTTCCTGAAAGTTCCATGCATAATTGAACAAAATAACCAGTTTAGAATGTAGCGGGTCACAGTTCGCCATGTTCTGAATAGAACCTATACTTCTGAAACAACTTAAGATTACACTAGCCTTTTATTTTATTATTGGCTTTTATTGGTAACTTAGTAGCAAGCCAGGTCTCCCATCCTTCATTAATGCAGCTGATTTTTAAAAACAAAATTCACATACATATTTAGCCTTGTTAAACTTTATCTTACTGATTTTTCCATATTATTGTTCCATGAGAAGCATTTCATAAGCTAGTCATCATTTTAACTATCCCAGCTTTTGTCATTCGCAAATGTAATAGTATTTCTACTGTGTCTTTCTTCAAGTCATTTATAGAATTGCTAAGCTCAAGTCAGAGAACAGAAGCCTATAACAACACCAGTAGTGTCCGATCCCTGTCCAGGCTGACATCTATTTTCAATAATTCATTCATTTTAATCATTTCAAAGTATTTATTAAGCTTATATTAAAAAACATTCACCATACGAAGCATTGGGGATACAGTTGTTAATGAGACACCGTCTCTGACCTCATGGTTCTTACAGTGGTCTACAAGTAATTCAAATAATTAAAATAAAGTGTGATAAAATTATTATAGGATAAGTAAAATGAAAATCTATAGCTGAATGGGCAACCTGATATAAGAAATTTATAAATGAATATTCTCCAATACGATGGTTTATTCATCTGAAAATGTGCATTACTTTCATCCAGCCATATTTGCTCCTTCATTCCACAAAGGTATCACATGAAGTAATCTCAAATGCTCTACTTAAACCAAGATACACTGTATCTAGAACCATGCCCAGCAGATAACAGACTCATTTTTTTTGTTTTAAAGACATTCTCCAGTAATGTAAAACTTAAGCTGGTTCCTTTTAACTGAGATACTAAATATATATATATATATACACACACACACATATATATTTTAAGTTTTGACAATCCATTCTGGAACTCTGCCACATTTAAAGACAGTAATTTAAAGCACTGCTTAAAGCTTAAGCAATTACTTAATGCACAGTAACTTGTAGCAGTGCTTCTCAAACTTTAATGTATGGATCTTGTTAAAATGCAGATTCTAATTCAAGAGATCTGCAGTAGAGTCTAGGATTCTGCATTTCTAACAAACTCCGAGGTGACACCAATGATGCTGGTCAATGGAACACATTTTAAGTAGCCAGTATTGGCAGAATGCACCTTTCCCCACTCCTTGACGACTGGGATAACATTTGTCTATCTCTTGTCGGGCTCTTCTCCTAATCTCCATGAGTTCTTAATGACAAATATAAATTTTAATTACACATTTGTCGTTTATTTTAATACTTTGGGATAAACTTCATCTGTGGACTAGACTAGCCTTCATTTATATCACTTATTGTTTTCTTGCTGTCTTCATATCTACCATGGGTTTTAGGTCCCTTAATCTTAATCTTCTTTGAACCCTTTCCAACTGAATGACTACCCTCCTGGGAAAGAGGAAAGAGCGAAATAAGAATTGATTGGACTTGCTTTATCTCTGCAATTGATAAAACAATATCACGTAACACAAAAGGACAAACAGAGAAGTCAAGTCACCAAGGATATGCAACAAGTTCATGACAGCTTCAGACTAAGAGCTAGGATTCTTGATTGTTTACTTATTCTCTTGGCACAACCAGAATTAAAATCCTTAGTTTCCATATGTTCATCTTAACATTCAGTTCACAGTGCTTTCTCCTCTGATTCAATAAATACTAAGAAGAACAACTTAGTATTTCCTTTGTTTGAGCCAGACTCAGAGTATATTTCAGTTTTGTTATTGTATAATCAAAGCATAAGGAAAATTTTAGGAAGCTTAATAATCATTAACATTACTATGTTATAAAGTAACATATTTTACATTACTGAACATCTTAGAGGGGAAACAATGTAAGGAGAAGGAGAAGAGGAGGAGGAAGATGGTAGCAGTAATAGTTCAAAATATGCTAACAAAAGATTTAAATATAATTTTCCACTTACTGTATCTTTTTAAAGTTTTTGATTATTTAAAATAGAATTCTTATGCAATTATTTTGTTTTATTCACAGTATTATAATTACTTCTCCCAAGAAATACAAATTCTTATTTAACAGACTTGTCCATTTCCAAAAAGCTTAAGGTTGAGAAAAATTGTCTTTAATCAATTAAGCACCATTTTCAGTACAGTTCCCAGCATACAGACTTATAAGAGATAGCAAGTAATGGTGAAGGAGAAAGCAGTTCATTAAACTCTTTGGTTTAGATCAATGGTCACCTCTGATTAAAACCTTCAATCACCATCCTAGGGAACTAAACACTTGGATTACGTATAGGGGTAGCCCATTGCTAATCTAATTCCCTGGGGTTTCTCTACCACCATCACCATTTAGGTCCCATACCTATTTTCCTTCTAAATACCTCAGATGTTTTTGGGCCAGTAATTTCCATTCTCAGCTTCTAGTAGTTTAGCGTTATATTCTGGTTTTTTCTCCCCAATTAACATCAACATAACTGGCGACAGATGGAGAGTAACTGGATTTCATGAAGCTTATTTGTTCAGAAAAGTACTCAGCAGAAAGCTAGGAGCCCTCTCTTCTGCTCTCAATTCTGCCAGTGATCAGCTGTAATCTTAGGTAAATATTGAAACCACAGTTCACCTCTAGGGTTGTGATTAGGAACAATCAAGACAACATATAAGTGGCAATGACTATGGGAGACAGTCAGTGTAACATGAAGGTCTGGATTTGAAAGACTTGCATTCTAGCCCTTCTCTGTCATAAAACAGCTATATTACCTTAGGCAACCCCTCTGTTTCTCTTTCCTCATGTACAAAATGGGAGTAATTAGTCTACCATGCCTGTCTCAGATGCGTTCTTTTGAAGACTGAAGAGAACAGAAATTATTAAATGCCTGACATAAGACAGGCTGTCAATAAATGATTATTACTTAAAAGTACAATACAAATTTAAGCCCTATAATTCCTTACAAAAGATATAAAATTCAAACTATACATAAGTAACAAGGGCAAAGATCTCCAAGTTTACCAACATTCTATTCTCCCTTGCCTAATATTTATTCCTCTTTTTCCTTCCTATTGTTTTTAAGGTGGAACCATTTGGTAAACGAGATGAAACTGATTTTCACAGTGTACATTTAGAATCCATATTATGAATTTGACTTCAAGGCTAATAAATCACCACTACAAACCAGACACCTGCAAGGTTTTTTGCAAGTGAATTGAAAAGGAAAGTCTCAACATTAAAATTTGTAGTTTACATGAAATGTTTCAAATGAAGTTACACTGGCTTATACAAAATTTATGTCATTGACCTATTTTATATTTGTGTGCTTATGGAAATGGAAAAGGTTTTTAGCACTAAACCACCATCATGAAACCAAAAAGAGGGAGGGAAGGAAGGAAGGGAGGGAGGGAGGGAGGAAGGAAGGAAGGAAAGGAGGGGGTGAGGGAGGGAACCAGGGAGGGAGGGAAGGAAGGTGGGTGGAAAGGGACACACATATTTGTGTTTAAAGTAAATCCAAGAAATCACAAATAGCCTTAACATTACCATCCAGGAAAGTCTGTTCAAGATAATCAATGATCTGAGTGGCCTCACAAATAATGTTTTCCCCGTGGATAAGGACGGGCACTTCTCCGGTTGAGTTCAAACGCATAAACCAAGGCTCATTGTGCTCACTCAGGGGCAGACTTACATCATGTTCCTCGCACTTCAATGCCTTTTCAGCAATTACCAGGCGCACCTGGAAGAGTTCACACCGGTTACCACAACACGTAGAGACTATCAATGAAACCACGTCCCCGAACACCACTAAGCAGATTTTCCGTGCTTCCCCGAGTTATTAATATTTGCAACATTCTTTTTAACTGTTCCTATGGTTGGAATTGATAAGTGAGATATATTCTACAGTCTTACTCTTATAAATTAGAAAAGATAATAAAATAAGTCATGAAAGTGATTCTAGCTATATTCATTTCACAGTCACTCTCTCCATCACCACTGCTTTGTGTGTGCCCGCACCTGATTACGTGAATCTGAAATACAGACATGCTAGGCCTCGCTGGAGAGAGTGAATACGAACAAGCATGAGGAAAAGAAGGAACTGTAGATGACGCGGCTGCAGGAAGGCCCTTGCTTCTGCCTCACTCTCCAAGGCCCAGGGGGCAAGGCCTCCAGCCTCCAGCATCACCGAAAGTGATGCTTTTTTGTCGCAATTCATGAGTGGCAGTGCCTGGGTCACAGCCTCTCCATCTCAGACTGAGTCTGCCTGCTCCCCCACCGGGCGCACCCCTGCCCTCCAGGGAGCGCCCCCGGGTTGGGGCGTCGGAGGCCCGTTTCTGGGTGGGCCGGCGCACCCGGGCGAGACCCAGAGGGAGCTGTCCTGGTGCTGAAACCCGATCCGCGCGGCCCGCCCGCGAGGCCTTCACCTTCTGAGAGCTGAAGGAATGCGTCCAGTGGTACAGGATGAGCCTAACCTCCGCGTCCGACCTGCCCTCCGCCATCGAGGGCGCGCCCCCTCTCTGCTCGTCCTGCCTCCGAGCCATTGCCAGGTGCGCGAGCGGCCGGAGCGCCTCGAGGGTCCGCCCGGTACTTCTCCCACCCACACTGCCCCGCAAAGCGTCGTTCGTTTTTCCGCGACGCCTCCCGGAGCCGGGCCAAACGAGTTCGCGCGGACGAACAGACCGCTGGGAAGTGTAGTTTCGGCGGCGAGAAAGCTGTGGGGCCGAATCTGCAAAGATGCGGGACTGTCTGCGCGCCAGCAAGCCTCTGCAATACGCGAGTCACGTGGCAGGTGCAATTGATGCTTTTTAGGGGAAACAATCTAAAATATGAGTCCCTGATTATTAAAGTGCATAAGGAATAATGTTGATTGCAAATTACTCATCAGTTTTGGAGGTGGAGTAGAGGTTGCTCAGATATAAAAGCAGCAATTTCCAAAGATACTTAGGGTTTCCCTTGGAGAGTCTGTGCCTTTAGCGGAAGGGAAGTTCCAGTTAACAGACGAAACAATAGGATAAGGATCTATGAGTTTTCATTGGAAGATGGTAGTATGGAGTCATGCAAATAATAAAAATAACCATAATAAATCTTACAAACAATGGTGAGTTAAAATAGCCTAGTTGTTAAGCACAGAATTTTTTTTTGTTGTAAGACTGGCCCTGAGCTAACATCTGTGCCAGTTTTCCTCTATTTTTGTATGTGGGGCACTGCCACAGCATGGCTTGACCAGTGGTGTGTAGGTCTGCAGCCAAGATCCGACCCAGGAACCGGGGGCTGCAGAGGCAGAGGGAGCAAACTTAACCACTACACCATCAGGCCGGCCCCAAACACAGAATTTTTAGAGCAGAACTACTTGGGTTCATGTCAGTTTTTCAATATTCCCAATTTTTGAAGTGGAGATAATATTTCTATTTCCCCCATAAGGTTTTTATGAGAATCAAATAATTAAATACAATGTTAAACACTCAAAACAGCCCAGCACTTCGTAGGTATTCCATATTATTCACAAATTCAGTTGCCTTTTAAATGTTCATTATAGCCATGGTCAAAATCATACCTTTATACTAGTCTAGCTATTATTGTACACCTCTCAAAATTTTGCATAAGAGTAAATTAATAAAATTTCTCTTTCAGTAAATATGCTTTAATATGACCATGAAATGAATGCTTGTATAATTCATTCAGCAAAGATTTACGGAGCACCTACCAGTTCCACACATTGCGCTGGGCCCTGGGAATACAAAAATGTGTAAGACCTGACACCTGGCACCCAAGATGTAAGTCTGGTGGCAGAGACAGCAAAATAAATAGACACCACAACAGAGATGAGAACTATCAGTGTTAGGGTGAACACAAGGTACTATGAGAAAAGAGAGGCAGGCATCCAACTCACATCAGAAAAGGCCCCCGGAAGAGACAAAATCTCATGAGGTCCTTCCTTCCCTTTACAACACTTCATTTGTTATTCTCTATAATTCTTTTATAATTTTTAAAGATTTTATAATGTCTTTTTATACCCTTAAGTTAATGCAAATGCTACAGCAAAAGTGATCCTTACCAAATTTGTTTATGAGTTCACTCTTCGGAGTAGAAGGGGAAAGAGCAAAACTTTGACATCCCCAGGGTGGGGTTTAAAATTCTAGTTCTACCCCTAACTTGACCTATCTTCATCATGTGTAAAATATGGATACATAAAAATACATGACCGCCATGGGAGTTCCATGAGAGACTGTATCTAAAGAACTTAGGACACTGCCAGCAATAGAGCAGTTGATGAGAGCATATGTGGAAAAGCCCCTCCATGACCTTAACAGGACATCATATGACACTTGCTCTCCTCTCTTTAGGCCTCAAAACTTTTACAACTACCAGTCGAATCCTCCACTCCCATTCCTCTTCAGAAGAACTTCATTTTTAATTCTCCAACTTCAGATTCCAACATACACTCTACAGTTCCCTTTTCTTCGTTTATTCGATCACCTCAATATCTGAATAAAGTCAACACTCTCGTTGGGCCATCTGTCACTTGCAGCTGGAAGAGTCCTGACAATAAAGCCCAGGTCTAGCAGACACGGAGCACTGTCTCTATCACACCTTCCCAACAGCAAAGCCGTATAGTAAACATTGAATGAATTGATTGATTACTGTGTTGGTGTTTAATATTAAGTATTCGCATATGTCCTTGGGAGTATAAATGTATACAGAGCTTCTGAAGAGAAATTTATCAATATGCATCAAACACCTTGAAAGTGAGCGTAACTTCTAACCTAGCAATTCCTCTATTTGCAATTTAACTAAAGAAGTAACTGCAGCAAATTCTGACAGTTGGCCCTAAAAATCTATTTTCCCCTTCTTCAATGGTAATAGAAATTTTAGCTAAGCATATGGCTGCTGAGAATAAAGACTGAGTTTCCCAGGCTCCACTGCAGCTAAATGTGGCCTTGTGACTGTGTTCTAACAAATGGATGTAATGGGCATGCCGCAGGGCAAGTTCTGGGGATCTTCTTTAAAGAGACAGTTGGTCCTGTGCCTCTTCTTCATCGCATCCCCCATGCTGGTCCCAGGAGGGTGGATGCTGATTTGGAGGAGGAAGAATAGGGTCACACCCTAGGAATGCCAAGCCCTGAGCTGCCCTGAGCCCATAAGGACGTTGGGAAGCAGAACCAGCACACCAACCTCAGTCTGCAAACCTCCAGACTTACTTGAAGAAGAAATAAAGCATCTTGTTGAAGCCACTGTTATTTGGTGCTTTCCGGGTGTTGTTGTCTTATTAATACATCAACCTTGTAAAATATAGGTGGCTTTCATTTCTTTCTGCTTTGATATATTGTAACTTTTCTACACTGAATATGTGCTGCTTTTCCTCTTAAAGATTCGAACATTAAAAGAATATCATTAAACAGATGAGATAAGGAAACCTGATGGTGTTTTGTTTTGTTTTTAAATCACAACAGGGGTAGAAACAGAACTGTTACATCTACTTTCATTGATCTGTAATCTCTGTTATTTTCCATCCTAATAAAAGCCACTCGTAAGTAATATAAAAACCTTATTATCCAATCACGTTTATTCAGAGCTTCTACCAAATTGTGTCCTAATTTATAGTTGAGGAAATAAGGTTTAGTGACTGAGACGAGTCCAACATCCCAGAGCTAGTCAGTGAAAGAGCTATAACTCAAGCACGACTTTCCTGACTACTAGTCAAGTATTATTTTCTACTACACTCTGCTAGCTTTAAATCAAAGAGAGAAAGTTGTGGACTTTCAAGCTTTACCCAGCCTGGGGTAGACTTGGGGGAAAACACAGCCACCTTCTTGAAAATTAGTCCACATAGATATATACACTTCTATTCGAGCACAAAGTACTATATCAAACTACTGTTTATATGTCTCCCTTGTGCATTAGACTCTGAGCCTCTTAAGGGCAAGGAGCCATTATAATTCATTTTAGTATCCCCAAGAACCCAAAATAGTGCTTGGTACATAAAAGATGCTCCATAACCGCTTATTAATTAATGGAGAAAAAAAGTAGATCACCACCACTAACACCAACAGCAAACAATTACAAACACCACCACCAACAAATAATAATAATAATAACAATAATAAATTATAGCCTGTTTAGTCTACTGCTCTGGAAATTCTATGTGTAAAAGTAATTTCATTTGACAAAATTTGATATTTATATATCTGGACTGTTGATCATGTCTCTGTAAATTGACTGTCTTTTATGTTAATATTTATTGTAATTCTTTATTCATTGAAATATTTCTGAGTGAATGAAGTTAAAATGGATTTGATTGATGTTATGAAATAACAGATCACATAACCTTTCTAAGCCTGAGTCACCTTACCTATAAAATTATGATAAAAATCTACCAGATATGCTGGCTACACAGATATATCCAATTTGGGAAAATTTCTTGAGGTAGACAATTATGATTTGTGCACTTTCCTTCATGTTTTATGCTTCAATAAAGTTTTAATATATCACAGAGAACTGTTAAGGCTGGAGGAAGTATATATTTATAAAAGTTACCATTATGTAAAGTCCTATTACTGATCTTATCTATTTTGGTAGGTATTAGATAATTCATATATATATATATATATATATTTTTTTTTTTTTTTTTTAATGTATGTCAGCTAAGCCAGAGATCTTGCAACCTTTTGACGAATTGGAATATTCTAGGTTTCTGTTTTTTAAAGTACTTTTACGAATGACCACAAGGGGTCTCTATATTTTTGAGAATAATCAATCCCCTGCTATATTTTTCCTTGACAAATTAGAAAACAGAAATGGTGATATTCTCCAGAGAATATATTTAACTAATTAAGCTATCTAGTTCAAAACCAAATTTTCCAAAATTAGAAAAAAATTTTTTATACATATGTAAAAAATAGAATTGTCTCCACTTTCTCCTGATAGTAGCAACGTTAATACTAAGCACCCAGCAGCTAATTTGCCTGCTCAGCCCTGACTCGTGCCAGTTATTTGACCATGTGAATTGCATAGGATTTGTAATTGGTATAAACATAAGAAAAAAAAAGGCTGGGGAAGTCCTTAATTAGAAAATATTTTTGAGAATTTTTATCTCAAATGAGAACAATTCCTGTTACCTTATATTCTCAAGCACTTACGAAACTCTAAGTATTATCTAATGGAATGAGATAAAAGATGGCTCATTGAGTACATCGATTTGGTACAAGAATACCAATGGTTCTGGCTAGTTTACAGGACCCCTAATCAACTTGACTCCTGTGTTTGATTTATCGCAGTGGATCTCAAAGTGTAGTCCTCTGACAAAAGGATCAACATCACCTAGGAACTTGTTAGAAATGCACATTCTACTGAATCAGAAACTCTGGAGGTGGAGCCCAGCAATCAGTGTTTTAAAAATCCCTCCAGTTTTTTAAACTGATGGAAAAACGTCCATCAGTTTTTCTGATGCACGTCAAGTCCGAGAATTACCAATTTAGCGTATAATTGATGAGCCATCCTAATCCTCAGTCCTTAGTTTTCCTCATCTGTAAAATTTGTAGAGCAGAAGAATGTATGCAAGTCAAAGGCTGACTTACAGTATCTGGAAGAAAAGGTTAAATAATTTGGAACCACTTCCACAAAACAGCCCAGTAAAACCGCACGGCGCTAAACAAGCCACCAGTTAGAATTTAGAGGCTCAAGATGCCAAGATTTCTCCACTTCCCCCTCCAAAAATGTAGATTACCCCCTGCAGGCTTCTAAGCAAAAGCCTCAAAGACCTTAGACTAGCCCAGATCCGCTTTTGAAACTCTGAAGTGTTTCCTCTGGCCTTTCTTGCATCCCAGAGCAAATAACGGTATTTAATACCAAGTGCAACTTACTAATTCCAGAGCTTCTCGCTGTGAGGTTACTGTAGACTTATAATAACTTGATTAATTTTCTAGTTTCTCAAAGAATGACTACTGATATTAATGATGCACTAAATTCTTTATTTTTTTAGCAGAGAATTCACTTTCAGCAGCATTTCTGGTGGAAAGAAGTTGACATATTTGTCCACCCTCTCTCATCCATCTTTACTGTGATGAATGGTGTATATTTCAGAATAAATACATGAATATGGACCAATACATATAATTCAAACAAAGATGCATTTGCACTACATGGTTGCTAATATGTTTTGGAGTGTGTGCCAGGAACTATTTCAAGGGCTTTACATGTATATTGTATTTAACACTTGCAAAATCCCTTAAGGCAGGGAGAGAGATATCATCCCAGTTTTATAGATGAGAATGTTGAGGCACAGAGAGGTCAGGAAATTTCCCAAACTCACACTATTAGTAAGTGTCAAAATTGGGACATAACCCCAGAAGTCTGGTCTAGAGTTCAAGTTCTTACCACTGCAAGATCCAGCCATAGTGTATGAGGGAAAGTGTATGAGAGTCATCAGCTGTGATTTCAGTAGTCTCATACGCAAGTATTACCTATTCCTTAAGTTACTAATTGTTTTACTTCAGGAATTTTTTGCCCAAGATTGTTTAGAGTTCATAGAAAAAATGGGGAGAAACAGGGTAGGAAGAATATCCTCCTTAAACTAAACCAACACTTATTACAAATTTGTACCAACATTTCTCTAATAACATCTAATTTCCTTCTACAAGTCTATAAAGAGCTTTAAAAAAACAGTACTCATTTGATTCTCCCAACAGCTTCCTTTTAGAGATAAGGAATCAGCACTGAGATATGAAGTTAACTACCCCACTAATAATTAGCAGAGTAAAAACTAAAACTCAAGGCTTCTAGCTCCAAATTCTAAGCCCATTTAACCACATCCCACACCTTCCACGTGGCCCACCACTTGCCTCAGCCTAGATATGGGCCAACTCTAGAGCCTTCTGTTATTTATGCATTACATCACAGTCTGACTTCTGTTCAGTTTCTTGGCTTTACGATGAATTAGGACACCGAGGGTCCTCTCATTGTATGAGTGCTGTGCCTGAGGTTATACTTCACTGTGTAATTTCTCCACTGTAACTGGGCATTACCCTCCACCCCAGAACATGGAGTAGCCGTTAAGAGCTAAAGTCAGAACTGGATTCAAATCCTGGCTCCACTGCTCACCAGCTACGTGATCGTGGGCACAGCTTCCTCACCTACAAATCAGGTAAAATAATAATACCACCTTCACTGGAATATATTAAGGATTAATTGTGATTTTTTTAAAATGTTAAATATTTAACACAATGTTTAGCACAGGATATATAAAAATTATAACACATAATAATACTAGAATGGTAAAAATAACTGGTATTTTTTAACACTCTGGGTAAATGTTAACTATTCATTCATATGGAATGTCCTCCAGTGAAAGGAGCGCGACCGCTAGATTCTCTCTAATAATTTAATGTGAATTTTAGCCATTTATACTTTAAAAAATGCATGTAAAGGGGCCGGCCTTTACAAAGTGGTGCAAGCGGTTAAGTGTGCGCACTCTGCTGGGGTGGCCCGGGGTTCGCCGGTTCGGATCCCGGGCGTGCACCAACGCACCACTTGGCAAGCCATGCTGTGGCGGCATCTCCTATAAAGTGGAGGAAGATGGGCACGGATGTTAGCCCACGGCCAGTCTTCCTCAGCAAAAAGAGGAGGATTGGCAGATGTTAGCTCAGGGCCGATCTTCCTCACACACAAAAAAAAATGCATGTAGAATAATCAGTATTAGGTGGAAATTAAATTTTCTAGTGAAAGAAATAACAAATGATAAAATACTGAGATGCTACTCACAGACCCACACAGGTTCATTTCTGGACTTCATACTGTGCCCACTGGAATAGGTCATTAAGAGAACACTTTGATAACTATGTTAATATTATGCAAATATCACTTATAATATGAAGGTAAGAGAAGTCAAGGTGAAAAAAAAGAGTCACTTCCCAGTGTGCTCTACTGGTGTTTGAATAATATTAGCATTTCTTTCATTAACGTTACAATAATTAAGAAGTCTATTTATAAATGTTTGCAACTATGAAAGCCTCTAGGATATTTAGACACAATCTTGGAAAAGGCACATTCTGTAGAGGATAGTTAATGCTTAGGTCTGAAATTTCAGCTTTTTATTATATTTCCTAGAGTTAGGTGCTTTCTTCCCAATTTACAGTGTGCATGTGTACAGTTCATCCTTTCATCCTGTCTACAGAATGCCAGCCTCTCGGTGGAATGTGACTTTTTCTTCCTATTTCCCAATGAATGATTCAGGTAGTCTTCCCGGACACCTTATTTTATCATTCTCTTTCTACGCTTAAAGGAATCTTTCCAGGGATTTAAGATCATTTGGTGTTTATCTTTGTAATTCAAATTAGAATATTCAATAATACACTGGAATTTATTTTCCAATGTCTTTGCTTTTGTAATCTCTTAGTCACTAAATAATAAGTGCAGAAGTTAATTTATGCCTGCCTTGTCTCTGGCTGCATGAGAAAAATGGCATAAAAACTCAAAGACAGAAGCTTTAAAGAAAGAAAATGTTAATGTTGCAAGGATTACTCGAAGTAAGATTTTGCTTTGTGAATGTATAAATAGGACAAGATAAGGTTCTGGGCAGCAGCAGATCCTGGGCACCAAATAGTCGTCTGTGTTCCTTTGGCACCAACTTCAACACACTGGCGTGATTTTTTTCTTAACCACCCAACGTCACCAGGAACGTTCAGAGAACAAACATGAGAGCTAGTGCTATAAAAACTACTTCATTTATCTTGTTGGTCTTAATAAGATCCTAAAGAAGCATAATAGTGACAACAAAATACGGTGCTGAATTTTACATGGAGATATCAAAGCCTAAAGAAACATTTCCTTTAATTTTTTACGTACTACATTTTTCAAATAAAAGCAATATTGTGGTCCATAGACAAAAGATTATTTTAAATCCTAAGCATATAACTGAGACAAATGAAAGCATGGAATTGAATCTGTGCCTGTTAAAGCTACATGAGAGAAATGGGTGACATGTGGCCACAATGAACCTATTTCCAGTGACTTCCCATGTGACATTGGGAACTAGTTGGAGAGACAGTGAACTACAAAAATCACAGAGAGAAGGAGCTTGGCTTTATAAGAAATTATATCCTTTTAGAGCAGGGAAGTTTAACAGAAAAAGGAAAACTGGTCAAATTCAGGTGATGCTTTGATTTTCAAAATACATTTAAAAAATCAGGAATGTATGTTAGCTTAAAACTGTTTCAGCCTAAAAGACTACTGCTGTTTGCAAGTTATGAAAATGTGAAAGCCCAATCCTGCCAATTCCAAGTGGCAAAAGAATGTAAAGATGGTAACACC
Organism: Ceratotherium simum simum; assembly: GCF_057802395.1. Classification (NCBI taxonomy): domain Eukaryota; kingdom Metazoa; phylum Chordata; class Mammalia; order Perissodactyla; family Rhinocerotidae; genus Ceratotherium; species Ceratotherium simum. Next base: position 12,958,479 of record NC_141930.1, read on the forward strand.
ACAACCACACAGAGACATGGCTACATATTCTACAAAACTGAAATACATATGAAGGACAGATGAAGATGAAGGACAAGGACTCCCAGAAATGGCTAGAGCCCAGTGGCTTGCAAAGGGACACTTGAGGAGTTTTGAAGCGAGGGACAGCCCCTTCCTCTAAGATCTCCCAGAGCAAAGGTGCTGATTCTGTACAATGAAGTGGCTGAAATCTGATGGGCCCTCTTTAAATAACTGATGACCCAGGAGAGCCCTCTTTTTCACCTTCCTCATTACGCATGTGCCTTGATGGCTGTGGCAGCTGCAGATAACAGCAAGTTCTCAGGCAGACGTGCAGTGAAGTTCTCTGCTCAGCTCTCAAGAGCCCTGAGCCAGCTGTCCCGAAAGCTGATTTAGAATATACTCCTCTGTGGCCAGAATGGTGCGGAGCCCCCTCTAGCTCTGTGGTGGGATCTGTGCCCTCTTTGTGCTAAGTCATAGCTCCGAAATCAGGCCTCTCCAGTCGTACATTTCCTCCAAACCCCTGAGCCAGCCTCTTGAAGCCAGTAGGCCTGTTGGGTGCCGCAAATGTGATCCCGTCTGTCGTTTCGGCCTCAGCAGAAGAGCGACATGACCATATTTATTGCTGTTGCTATTCTGGGGGCTGGATGACGTTCTTCTCCCCTTGTGGCTGAGCACTGCCCGTTCATCTTTCACCACTCCCTCCAAGTCTGCAAGGCTAAAACCAGTGATACAAATAGATTCTATCAGGAGGAAAGTTAAAATGAGAAGTTCTTAAGTATTCCCAAATCGCTTTGCTGGATGGCATTAAAAGCTTTAAATTCTGTCGTCCTGTATTGTAAAGGCGTACTGTTAGTTTCCTACTATTATCTTAAACTGCTCTTGGTGGTAACTTTGCTAAGGAAAGAAAACATGGATGAAGGGGGAAAAAACAACCTGACTGATAAACACAGCTTGGAAATTAAGCAAATGTCAAGTTTTCCACTGTTGAGTGTTGGGAGGGTCCAAATGTTACCAGAACGCTTGAAGATTTCTCACTTGCTTCAGTCCCTTCCTTCTTCCTCACTAAGACACTCCTCTTCTGTGACGTCAAAGGGACTAAATGACAAGCCAAAGAACTCCTATTAAGGATACAATGATACAGGGCACAGGTGACAGCTCCTGGAAAGGAACTATATACAGATTTTCTAAATGAAGAACTTAGACACATAAATAACTAATTACCACATGCATTACACGATGCTCCAAATGAGAGTGATTCTGACTTTACCACGAACTCCTATTCATTACCTATTAGTCAAATCTTCCACCACAGCTAATAATCTCTCCACGTTTGTAACTCACCTGGCTGATCACCTGCTCTTGGCAATAATGATGTCTCTAGATTTGCTAAAATGACCCTTCAGATTTCATGTGCCCTTCCGCAAATCCAATTTGTAACGTACACGAAGGCAGAAAGTGTAGTGGATGCAGAGGGTTGCAGTGGTGGCACATGTGGGCTCTGGAGCCAGACGGCGGGGTTTGAATCCTGACTCAGCCATGGCCCAGCTGGGAGACCTCGTTAAGCCTCCATTTTCCTCTGTAAAATCTGGATGATAATAGTAATCCCTCCATAGGGTTGTGATTAGAATGAGAAAACTATATGCAAACTCAGCAAGATTAAAAGGCTGAGATCAGAGCCTTGTTTTCATTTTAGAGCAGAGAAACTTAACCTCACTCTGGCACATTTCCTTTGGATCAGTTATGGTTCATCTTCAACCTGTCTGTTCCCTCTGCAGATGACAATAAGCAGGAGCTGTGCTCCAGGTCTGGATGAGCCTGGCTGCTTGCCGGGGAGATGCCTTTTCCAGATCCAGGGTAGTACTGAAAGTGTACTATCAGCTGGCAGCTTGGCTAATTTTCACCTGAAAAGTCTATAAACTATAGAACTATTTAAATAAAAGCACTTAGAACAAGGCCTAGTCCTTAGTGTTAACCCATATATGGCTTTTTTGCCCTGATATTGTGTTTTTGTCTTTCCTCCCTTTTTTCAGTTGCATATTTCTGCATGGTGGAATAATGAAATGGAAACCCATTTCCACTGATGTTGGAAAAACTTTTAATTTTGTCCCTTTCAGGGTAACTCAGCCACCTCTGGTACAAATCCCTTTGGAGGAAATATTCAGTCACCCTTTCCCCTCGCTCTGGTGATGGGAAAGAAAGTAGGGAGTGGATCTAATTTTCTGGTGGCTCAGTATTCACCTGACCTCAAGAGATGGGCAACCATTTGACAGCTATTCTCTGGTCCTCACTGGCCTCCCCTGTGGTGTCTTGTCCAGATAGATCTTTGAGACTTGACCTCCGGCCTTGCTGCATCTGCTGAAGTGTTCATATCTGGGGTCACTTGTGGCCAGTCCTTCCAGCATGGTTGGGCATGGTCAGCATGTGGCCATCCCTGTCTCCCCACCAACGCTGACTCAATCTTTGGCTCTAACTGATCCTCTGAAATTCAACCACATCTTCCATCCAGTCTCTGCCTTTGTGACATCCCCCCAAAGCTTTACCTCTCACCCCAGCACAGCACCTGCTTGTAATTCTCATCTATATCAGGTCAGGAGAACTCACATCAGGTTTCCTCCATACTTCAGACCTCCAACCCCAGAACTGAGGAGATCTAGGAGGCCTGCTGTAGCTGATGTTCTCCAGGAAACAGACTTTGTGATTTGTCTATAAAAGATTTATTGGCAAACGTTCTCCAGAACAACACTGTAAGGAAGTGAGGGAAGCTGGGTTGAGCAGAGAGAGACATGAAAACGGCCATGCAGTTGCAGAGAAGCTGATTGCACAGGTTGCTCTGGAGCTGGGAAGGCCTTTTAGAAGTTGTTCCAATTGCAGCCAAGAGGCTAGACCTTTATATCCCCCACAATGGACCAGCCATTGGATGTGGGCTACTCCAGGAAGCTCACATGACCTTGGGCTAGGATGCCTTCTTTGGCTAAGGGCAATTCTTAGGAGAAGGGCTCAGCTGCAAGGCATCAGCTGCCAGCGCTCACAGCTGCTGGGGGAATGGGTGCCTGGTCCAGAAGAGGGATATGGGCAGGGCTTCAGGTCTACTACACGGCCATCTCAGGCTCTGTCTGCCTAAATACCCCACACCGTCCCCTCTGTCCTAACATGGCTGTCCTGTGTTGGTTCTAATTATTTGATGAGGCTGCTGCCATCCATCTCCCCAGATGTCTGAGAGGGAAGTGGACAATGCAACATTTCTACCCTTGGATTCCCAATATAGCTGGGAATTTCTATCCCCACTCAACCTCTCCCAAACCTCTCCAAACTGCTCTGATATCATATTCTACATCCTTTCTAATCTATGATTCACAGTAAAAACCATGTGTTCAAGTCTCCAATTGATGGCTTTTGGGAACCCCATAAATAATTTTTTCTCTCAGCAAAACCTGAATCTTACAAATACTAGCCTTGATCTCTTGTGTATCACTTCGCCTAAAGTTAAAATTTGTTTTCAAGTTGGAAGTATCAAGTTTACACCTTTGTACCTTGCCCACCCCTCTCCAGGAAGTAATGGACATCGTTGATGGATGGGAAGACTTGTGACACCTTGGAAGAGTAAAACAACTTTAGTTGACATTTCAAATATATTAAACTGACCAACTTACAGTTGTAGACTACATCTACATTACTTTTACTGGCTGCTCTTTGCATTTGATAAATTATACAAACTGTCAAGAGCTCTCAGTTTTACAGAGCCCCCACTCAAACTTATTTGAGACCTGTTCTTTATGTGTCTGAGGGCAGGGCTTATGTTTCCCAGGGCCCTAAATATTTTCTTCGTACTCCCCAGTGGATCGGTTTGTGCACCTAACTTGGGAAGTTAGTGCTGTAAGCCTTTTTCAGCCACATGGCCAGGGAAGCAAAGACCTTTCAGTCGCCTCTTTCTAATCTTGTCTGTCCTGAGTACTATAAGCAGGACCCACAAGGACTTATGACCACACCCAAGTTGGTCTCTCCTTACACTCAAATCTTAATGATCCCTCTTGACCCCACCAAACCTTGGATTCCAATGAGCTCTTTTTAGAATGTTAGAAGGAACAATTTATCCTGTCCCCAGGGCTCTATGTGAGAAGGAACAGCTTCCCTTTTTCCTCTAGGAAGTCTCTGGGAATAACACACTCTCATATTTAGAATTATTTTCCAAATAGAAATCCAGGCACCCATGGGAGTTCACCCATGTATTCTAAGGGGGCTGGTAATTCTCTCTAGATTTTTCATCTCCATGGACTGTTACTTGGTTTTGGTGGCTGACCTTGTGTTTATGTTTAGACTGACTTTAGCACTGAGTTTTTCTACTTTAATTGTTTCTGATTAATGAAGAAGAGAGGCAGACCTAATATATAAATGACTGCGTCTCCACCAAGCAATAGCCAAATGGTATGCCGGTACACTGTACAAAGCAAGGCTTTCTAATAGATCCCATTGAGGAGTCTTAATGGCATCTGGCAGAATGCATGTGCTGAATCAGGAGAAGCCTCGGCGGTGCCATAACTTTTTAAAATGCAAGCAGCAATTTCATTTCATCCAAACATCATCTGTCACATTACATTCAGGTTGTTAATTTCAATATGATTTGTTTCCAATTTATGCTGCTTTTATGTTGTAAATAAACTATAAGCACACAGAGGTATACCTTATTTTATGGTTTACATATTTAAGCATACATATACAATGATTGTGTATTTATTTTTTTTTTAAAGATTTTATTTATTTAATTTTTTCCCCCCAAAGCCCCAGTAGATAGTTGTATGTCATAGCTGCACATCCTTCTAGTTGCTGTATGTGGGACTCGGCCTCAGGATGGACGGAGAAGTGGTGCCTCGATGCGCACCCGGGATCCGAACCCGGGCCACCAGTATTGCAGCGCGCGCACTTAACCACCAAGCCACAGGGCCGGCCCATGATTGTGTATTTAAATAAAATTATTTAAACCGCCATGAGACAGAGATTGGGATAAATTTTTGTTTTCCTTCAAAAGCTATTTGTGCATTTCTCAATTTTGAAAAACACTGTTCTGTAGCAGAGCGGGTCACATCTTGCTTCAGGGTGTACATCAGAATCAACAAGGAGGGGCTGGCATTTAGCACCTTTTTCATATTTTCTTTCCAGTACTACCCTTCTTCCTCTATTCCTTTCTCTGTCCTACCCCCAGCTATGGGGGAATTGACTACACAGTCATGATTTTTCACTGAGCTCTTAGAATAAGATCACAATCAGGCCCTGGTTGCTGCCTCCCTCCCCACCATCATCTGTCACCAAGATGCTCTCCCTTGCTCAATGAGCCTGAGCACACTGTCCTGTTTTTGGTTCCTCTATGTGCCAAGCTCTTTTCTACCTCAGTGTTGTTTCCTCTTCTTCAGCTAATCTCATACTTACTTTGCAGGCTGTCTCCTACGCATCCTTCAGAACTTAGTTTAAATGTCACTTTAGAGTATTTAGGTAGTATTTAGGTAGAGAAGCGTCTGAGCAATATCTGTTGGAATGATGGATGGATGGATGGATGGATGGATGGATGGATGGATGGATGGATGAATGGATAGACAGATGAACAGATGGATAAGGAGGACTTTCCTGACCTTGCAATCTAAATGAAAATGTCCCTTGATATTCTTTTCTATAGCACTCCTTTTTCTTCTATAGTACAGCAATTTTCAATGATATATTGATTTGGTATCTATTCCCCCTACCCCCCAACCCAGTGGACTGTACATTTCATGAGGGTGGGTTGTTAATTACTTCATTAACTTACGGCATCATGGGATGCCATAAGAGGGCATCCCATTTAGAAGGTACTCACTATATATACGTTGAGTAAATAAGCAAAAGGAAAACCTGAAGATTATATTCACATCACTAAAATAGCTGTAAAGAGGGAAAAAGACCTTTCCTTACATTTTAAAGTCTTTTAATTAGTGGATTACATTAACATGGAACAATCCAAAAGAATGATAAACTTTGAGGAAAAGTAACATATGGCCTTTGAGATGAAAGAGAATCACAAAGTGAAACCGCCCTTGCATACGGCCTCCTGAGATACTAATTGAAGACAAAATATACGTACAGTATAATCAGCATGAAAGTGACCATAAAGGCTACAGATTTTTTAGCTAAATTCAGTTACTGCTTGAACAGAATAGCTCTTAAGATATATATGATTCAGCAATCACCAAACCATTTGCCAATAATAGTAGGAAGGAAAGATTTATCTTTTTCACCTATCTGACATAGCTATTTAAAAAGAAAATTGGAAGAGGTGGTCCAGGATCATGTGGACACATTCTCTTTCTGTGTGTTCAACTCTAAGCCCCTCCTATCTCAGTGCTGCTCTAAACCCCCAGGAATGACAGACAGGAAGGCCAGTTAATACAGGTGCCAATAATCAGGCACATTGCGCAGGCAGGTGTGCCCGGCTGCGACAGTGCCCAGCTAGTCCAGGGCCATGTGAAACTTGCCAGCAGGCTCAAGGCTATACTTCTAAACCACTGGAAACCTCAGGAGCTGGTGCTAGGGGTACTTTGCTATGTGGTAACCCTCAGCTCTTCCCTGCTTAGCCCAAGCCCTGTGCCCTTCCACTTCTCCAAGATGGATGAAGGAGACTGGTCTCTCAAGGCCAGTGATCCCTAAAAACAGCATACCTCCTGAGACCATGCTGCAGAGATGGTGGGCAAGGAACAGAGAACTTACAAGTCCATCAACTGATTTGGTCCAGAGTTATCAGATTTTTGTTAATGTCACCTCATTAATGGCTTGTTTTACTTTGTAAATATTCACTGTCTATTGTACACTCCTCTTTACGAGGCATGCTCTTACACAGTACTTTTGAATTTTGCTTTTAAAATAATGAGGAGGATATTATTTATCATTTTTGAAGCACTTTGAAAGAGAATTCATGCAAGAAAGATGAACTAATGCTAAGATCACTAGTGTCAGGCAACTTTGAATTTATTTTATTGATTTATGGATTCTAAGGGAGTCCAGATGAGGGGATTACCCTACAATAATGTTTCCCTGAGGAACACTCAGAGCATTTATTAAAAACACAGATTCCTAGGGCCGGCCTGGTGGTGTAGTGGTTGGGTTTGCGCTCTCTGCTCCAGTGGCTCAGGGTTCATGGGTTTGGATCCTGGGCCCGGACCTACATATCGCTTATCAACCCATGCTGTGGCAGGCACCCACATACAAAGTAGAGGAAGATGGGCATGGATGTTAGCCCATGGCCAATCTTCCTCAGAAAAAAACAGGAGGATTGGCAACAGATGTTAGCTCAGGGCTAATCTTCCACACACACAAAAAAAACCCCACAGATTCCTGAGCTCCAACTCAAACCCACTGAATCAGAATTCACCAAGGGAGAGACTTGGGCATGTGTATGCTTAACAAGTGGCCCCTGGTGATTGTCATCAGGGGAGTTTTGGAAATTGCCCTACAGAAATGATTCTTCGTCAGAGAAACACATTAGGATCACTGGGGAAGCTCTCAGAATGTATGTGATGGGGCCTCTCTGAGAGATTTTGCTAGGGGAGGGTGGAACCTGGGCAAGCTTCTTTTCAAAATGCTCAGCAAGGGGTTCTTACCTGCTTTGATGAAGTATGCCCTGAGTATTTAATATGGATCTGAAGTGTGGAAATGAGGCATAATTTAGTCTAGGCTGTAATACTCAAGAAGGAAATGGTGGTGCATACTTGTTTCTAGAAGTAGCAAAACTTTCAGACAAGCAAACACAGCAGGACTGACACACCAGTATACAGCTGGAAGTTTCTAAATGTCCACTTCTGTCACAGTTAGGCAGACAGTCTATGAATTATTCAATCAGTTGGTGAGTCAGACATCACTCATGCCGTCTGGATTACCCAGACAGTCTTTTTCCCTTTGGGACACTAAGTTTTAGAGGGTCCTAAAATTCTTTAGTTCCACTCACCGTTGTTGTATACATATTACCACATCTTTCTTTTCGATCACATATAAAGGATTGATTTTTAAAATAATAGCATGCTATGATGCTGAAGAATGACATTTCAATGTAATTACTAATAGGTAGTACAATTTCATCACTCAACATAAAAACAAATCCAAATGTTCTTCAATGAGCATTGTCACACCCACCCCCTTTATTTTTCTTTGTATCTTTACAGGTTTTTACATATATATAAGTACAGAAAAACACAGCACGTTACATACACCATTCTTGCTTTTTTCCCCCTACTAGATGTGGGGATTTTTCCATATCAGTACATAGAGAGCTTCTTGATTCGTTTTTAAGGACCATGAAATCTGAATTTCAATTCAATTTTATTAAGTGCTAAATCAGACTTTCATCTCTCTTTGACCAAGGCCCACCTGTAAATGTAAGTGTGCATGTGTGAGTGTGCGTGTGTGTTTATCTATAAAAGATCACTGGGTGTGTCAGTTCTGGACCTCTGAGAAGCAAATGCTAGGACAGAATTAGACATAAGAAATTTCCTGGGGGGAACACCGGTGAAGGACAAATGTCAGAGGAAGCAGGAGTAGGTAGGGAGACTTTAAGTCAAGATGCAGGTCTGAAACCTGTGAAAGGAAAGAGGGAAGGTTTCATCCCGGTCAGTGGGGAGAAAATACCTGCCTGTCAGAGGAGGCCTGTGTTGAGAAGGAATGGCCCAGCTCCAGCAATCCCGTCATGCTCAATTATTGGCTGGAGACAGTCTGGGTAGAGCATGGCCTCAGCATGACCGCTGCCAGGATCCAAAGATGTGGCAGCTGAAGGCTGTGCACCAATCTCCCTCCTTGCAGCAAGTTCTCTTGAAGGAGTATCTGAACAGTGCACAGCCATGGCCACCACAGTCTCCTCTTACATTGCAAAGACAGTCTTCTCCACACATGTTTGGGGAGCAGCTCCCACAGTCCTCGCTTCTTTGAGAGAAAGCTTGAAAAAGGGAAGTCAACGGAACAAATAGGAGCCCCCATCTCTGCAGTTGGTCTTGGGGCTGCAAATGGTTATCTTCTCCCTCTTTCTCTGTCCATTCTAAACTCCCCTCACCCTAAGCTATCATAGGAGCAGCTTCTGGTGATTTACGTGGTGGTATGACCCCAACCTTTGTTCCTGGAAGATCTAAATCGCTTGGTAAGTCACTCCCTTCTCAGACGAGGGTTGCTGCACACATTCGTTCATAGTTACAAGGGGTCAGGGAGTACCAAGAAGCATCCAACGAATCACCAGTTGTACACATATTCCTTTCTGTCCTCTTTGTACAAAAGCCTCTTCCTGCTCATCAGGGTCATTATCCCTGCCAGTACAGTAATTCCTCTTCTCATCTGGTGATCCTTGGGCACAAGGAGTCAATGGGACTGTCAGGCAGCAGTCAGAATTTGCAGTTCAACAGGACTCTCACTTTGTCCTCTTACAAGAGTCTTTCCCCACTGGGGACCCTGCAGAGCTCAGGATTGCAAAGATAAGAGCAAAAAGCCTTAGCAGGTCATTGGACATGATGGTGAGTGGGGTACTCTTGCTTGCACCTCTTAATTCCCAGGCCTGTGTGTTCTTCTTACTGGGAATATAGTGCTCCATAGAAGTCTGATTTAGTGAATATATTGCATCCTGAAGGACACCATTCCATCTTTGCAGATTATTACCAGCAAACTGGAACTTCAGTTATGTCTTTAGGAAACCATTCCATCATTCTATGAGGATAGCTCCTCATAGATAATAGAGGTATATGGTCATGTAGAACGTAATAAGACCAATGGATCCCACAGTCAGGGCTCACTTTGGCACCTCCTTCACTGTGAAGTGGGTCCACTGGTCAGACATTTTATTGAGTGAAATTCCATGCCTATGGATCAGGCATTCCATAAACTCCTGGATGGTGGTGATACAGGCTGAGGCTCTGTGGACAGAAAGACAAACTCATACCCAGAATAGGTATCTATCCCTAGAGGGGACACTAACTCTTCTGGGCTGGAAGGGGCCCAATATAGTCAACTTTCCACCAAGTGGATGATTGGTATTCTCAAGAAACAGTCTCTGTTGCTGGCAGGTTGGCCATTCAGAGGCAGCAGTAGCTAAATTGTCCTTGGTAAGTGGGAGTCCTTCCCAATGGGCTCATGTATAACCTCCATCTCTGGCACCAAGGCCACTAAGTTCATGTGCCCCTTGTCCCAGATCTGGGATGGCTGATGCAAAAGGCAGGCTGACATCAACTGGCTGAGTCCTGTTGTCTACTGGGTTTTCAGTGCCTCTTCCATGGCTTAGTGCCCATTCTCATATGTTCATCCACGTTTCTACCCTAGGCCTCCATGTCTCCAATCTTCCAGCCCTTTCCCTTCTAGGCTTTTGACCAGATGGCCAGGCTGTTGGCCATTGCCCAGAAATCTACAAATATTCCTACTTCAGGCCACTTTTTCTTTCACACAAAATAGATAACCAGCTGCACCACTCACAGCTCTGTCCTTTGGAGATATTTTCCCTCTCTACAGACTTTAAAGACTACTCCTGTGGGTGGCTGTAATACAGCCTCCATGCATTTTCAGCTTCACCCACATACTGAGCCTACCCATCCATAAAGCAAGTACAGGCTTTTCTTCCTCCTTCAGCTGGGTGTATGGAACCCCAATCTTCCTCTAGGTGAGAGCTGGAGAAAGGATGCTAGTGCAACCTTGGTGGGGGACCTAGGAGTCTACACAACCTATTCTTGCAGCTTACTCATGCCCGCTGGTTCTGCTCAGCTTGATCCTGGATATACCGTGTCCATCTTACAATAGACTTCCTCTTGGTCTCTCTGACTTTGTCTTGGCAGGTTCAACAGGACCCAGCTCACAATGGGAAATTCTAGAAGAACAGTCACTTGATGTCCTATGGTTAAGTGTTCCTTTTCTACCAAAGTCAAGTAACTTACCAGGAACTGTTTTTCAAAAGATATATAACTCTCTTTTGCAGATGATCTGGCCTTGCTTCAGCTCCCCGTAGACCTGCATTGTGATTCTTCCTCTGGGGCTTGCCATAATCTTTATATTGTATCTTTTCTCACCACTGACACCAAACACCAGAACCAAAGGATCTGCCTGATCATATGGCCCAAGAGGCAGGTCTGCTTGCACCACAGCCTGGGCCTCCTGCAAAACTCTTTCCTGTTCTGAGCCTCTCAAAGCTGGCAGCCTTTCTTCCATGTCACTCAGCATATAGGCTGGAGCAGTTTCTAAGTGTAGTATATGTTGCTTCCAGAATCCAAGAGGCCTACCAGGTGCTCTGCTTCCTTTTTTGTATTACGGGCCTCAAGATGCAGCAATTTGCCTTTTACTTTGGAGGGGATGTCCTGGGCAGAGCGGGACCTTGATGAGAACACTGCAGCAGATCTGAAGTTGCAGCAGCTGGAGGCCATCTACCAAGTACCCTCCTCACTGTGGGTTCTCTTTATGGGAGATCTGAGCAGTGCACCTCCATGGCCAGCCCATGGGGTGTTCTTGCTTCTCAGTAAGCCTTAAAAAGTGCTTGCCACATGAAAGTAATAAGTGAAACGCGAGAGATGACAAAAATGCTAGAGCGTGTTTAAGGCAAGGAAGAAGAATTTAAGCTTTGTCTGGAACGCAATCAGTACCTGAAGAATCCAACAAGGGCTTTGAGGTGTGCATGTAGAGGTGATATGTGGATTGGGACTCCAACACTTGGCAAGGACAAAACATTCCCGTCTGTCATTCAGTCAGAGGAAAGCCTTTTCTATTATTGGCTATTGTTTCAAATCCCAATTCAGAGCTCTTGGAACCATTCAGTCCCCAATTATAATTTACATTTCTTTTACTGCCTAATAATTTCTTATTTTCTCCTTCAGCAATCAGTCATTTAGCAACGACTTACTCCTTAGTAGCGCTTTCTGCAATATTGTGTCTCCCTTCTTTGTTCAACCGCTTTATGAAAAGGGCATCTCATCCATTTTCACAACTTTTAACATCTTAATACCAACACTTCCAAACACACTTTTATATTCCCTTGCCACCCCCAGTTTGTGCTATTTCAAATACTGAGTTGCCTCTCATCAGCCCTATCTTCAGAACAAAGCATTGTGATTCAATGTAGCACGAGAGAGAGGAGCTCATCATCTATCTTGTCTCCTCAGAGTCCAGGGACCTCTTTTCCCAGAAGTTTCTTCCATTCTCACAATCAGACATGGATTCCCATCACTCCTTCCCTCTGTAGAATGTCTCAACTCCAGAAGATCATTCCTTTATAGATGTCTGGAAGGATGACCCTTCCACTTAATCCACAAAGCTAAACAATATGCCTGTGATTCCCCAAAATAGTTTCAACCATGGCAGCCCACAAAATCACTCTGTCCTCTGAACACTGATGACACTTAGTGTTTATTTGATACTTATAGTTGTCTCCCTTGTACTTTTATTATTTTCCTTTTATATCTCCTGCCTCCTTAGAGATGTTTTATACCCTTATGAGTAAGGTCTTAGCCTTACTCCTCCGTGTCTCCAAACCTAACCCAGTAACCATATATACATGTGCAAATATATATATACATATACACATGCACATATATCTACATTTTATGGTTTGCTTCAGCTACTAGGTCTTCAATACAGGTCTGCAATCCACTCTGTCTTCAAGCTTACTACCTCTTTTAAGTCTCCCTTTCACCTTTCGTTACCTTTCCATTGCTAGAACTTTCCTGAAACCCTCTGTGAGCCTCATCATTGGACACATATGCTGTTTAAGTCTACGTGGAGCTCTGCCCATTAGGAAGAGCAGGCACAGAGCCCCAAAGAATAAGTCATGGGAAGAAACCAAAGCACTGCCCTGGAGACTTAAATAAGGCTCAGCTGGTGTTTTTATATTGGAATTAGACTATGTCTAAATTAGACTCTGAGCCTCTAGGGCAGGATTGCCTAGTTGTATAAGATAAGCCAATAAGTATCCAGCAATTACACAAAATTCTGGTACCATGAAGCTAATGTTTTCAACACAAAAGATAGCCTAAAATTAAGGAGACTAGAAAGGGATAAGAGGGAAAACACACAGGGAAAGAGACAGCTGAAGTGATGGGAGAGGAAGAAGGAGAGGAGAAGGCGACAGATACAGGTTTTACAGAAGCCGAGGGAGATAAGTGCTCACAAGAATCAAATTCGCAGCTGCCACTAGCAGGATAGGAACTGAAGAGATGCCATTATATCTGTCAACCAGGAGGTCCCTAATGGCTAAACAAGCTTCACTAGACTGGTGAGGAGAGAACCCAAATTGAGCGGCATGAGAATGAAAGTGGGGAAGTAAAGACTTGAACATAATATACTCTTTCAAGGAAGTCTACAGTTTCAAGAACAGACGTAGAGGACTTAAGGGGACAGCAGGACCAGGAAATGAGGACTGTTTTTACATGGAGGGCACATGAGCATGTTCGTTGGATGGAAGGAAAGAAATTAAAGCATACTCAAAAGAGAGAAGGAATTGACTCAGAACTTGGAGAGGAAAATGGACATCTTTTCCTCTGGGATGGGAGGGGGTAGGCGGAGAGAGGAAGAAAACGAGAACCGACGGTAAGTTTTGAAGAAAGGAAAGAGAGGGCAGGTGTTCCCACGTGTTAGCTCTTTTCCTCTGTGAGCGAAAAGACAAGGCCTCTGCTCAGTAGGAAAGAACTGGGCTGAGAGGGGCTGGGAGACAGTGATGGGCATCTGGGAGTTGCCTGGGAAGAGATCTGCTGTGCAGTATGGAGGAACTGACCTGAAGCTTGCCACCCACAATCTGCAATGGCAACTGGTAAATGATATGATTATCTCCAGAAGCGGCTTCCTCAGAGCAGGGATAAGAAATGGTGGTTTAGGATTGGAGACTGGACAGGCCGATGCACCAGGAGGTCACTGTGGAAAGGACAGTGCAGTGGAAATGACTCACTAGGGCCTTCGGGCAGGGTAGGGAAGGGCCAGGAGGACATGGAGGGCATCAAAGAAGTGGAGACTTTAATACAAGTCAATGGTTTGTTCAGCGAGTGTGAAAAAACAGAGAGTGTTGACAAAGAGTGGAATTGTAAAGTTCCAGTTTTCAGCATTGGTCTACATCTGGGTCAAAGTAAGGTCCAGGCTGTGTCTGAAGACTTTAAGATAAAAGTCATAATACTGAGAGAGGCAATGAAGCTTGCCCAGGACAACAGCAGGGAACAGCATGTGGGGGAAGAGCAGATAAGCCATTAGACCTAGACGAACACGGGGAATGACCCAGAAAAGATGGCGGCAAGAGTGAGCCACTGATGGCATGAGCAGTGCAAGTCTCAAAAGGAGGCACTGCTGAACAATGGCATCAGAGAGGGGAGAAATCAAGGGTTATTTACTTGTTGACTAATTTGTTTTTCATTTTTGACCTGCATTACCAACTGCCTATTGAACACCTCCTCTGGGATATATTTCTGGATCATCTTTTCCTTAATGAACCTATCTTCCCAACCTCTGTAATTTACTCGTCTTCCTCCATTTCTTTAATTCTAGACAGTAGCATCACCGTTCATCTGGGCAGCTATTCTAAAAAATAAATAAAAGTCATCTTCACTACCCCTTCTTGCTCTCCACCCAGCCTACTTCCTTCCCTCATTTGATAGCTCTCACCCTTACTCTGACAAAGAATGGTAATAAAGAGAACGGCCTCTAAAGTCAGACAGACCTGGTTTAAATCCCAGCTCAATCATTTCTACCTTGAATGATCTTGGGCACATAAATGTCTTAAGCTTTATTTTCTTCTTCTGTAAAATGGTTATAATATTAGTACTAATCACAGAGGTTATTATGAGATTTCAATGAATTAATGCATGTAAACAATTTAGCACAGAATCCGGCACACAGTAATTGCCATCAAAGTTTTGAAGACCATTAATTTTGGAATTCTCTTCCTCTTCTGACCTCATGTTGTCTACAGAACTTACGACCAGATTTCTTTTTTTTTTTTTAAATGTCTTTATAATTTTTTTTATTTAATTTTTTCCCCCAAAGTCCCCGTAGATAGTTGTATGTCATAGCTGCACATCCTTCTAGTTGCTGTATGTGGGACGTGGCCTCAGCATGGCCGGAGAAGTGGTGCGTCGGTGCGCGCCCGGGATCCGAACCTGGGCCGCCAGCAGTGGAGCGCGCGCACTTAACCGCTAAGCCACGGGGCCGGCCCCACGACCATATTTCTTAACTTTTGTATTTATTGTGGACAAATTTCTTAAATTTTTATGAATGCTTTACTACAAATGTGCTAGTAATACTCATTTTGACTTATATAATAAATCGAGTAATTTTTTTTTTTTAAAGATTTTATTTATTTATTTTCCCCCCAAAGCCCCAGTAGATAGTTGTATGTCATAGGTGCACATCCTTCTAGTTGCTGTATGTGGGACGCGGCCTCAGCACGGCCGGAGAAGCGGTGAGCCGGTGCACGCCCGGGATCCGAACCCGGCCCGCCAGCAGCAGAGCGCGCACACTTAACCGCCAAGCCACGGGGCCGGCCCTAAATCAAGTAATTTTAATTGTACGTGCTTGTTTTACACACTTCGAGTAAATAAACACACTTTAGACAATAAACACCTACAGATTAGTTTTTTGTCATTTGTAATTTTTTATTAAAAATTCTCAATTAATTATAATATGTAAATAAAATGAAGTCACCAATAAATTTTTAAACACACCATCATTAAAAAAAAAAAGATTAAATTCTAAGCAAAGCATCCTCACCAATATGTTCTTACTAGATATTCACATTCAAAATGGCTTACCTTTTGTTACAAAGTATTCTAGATTGGAAATGTATAATAGCTGGGTTTTGAGCGTGGAGGAAAACAAACTGCTAGAGTGGTTGTTGGCCCCTGGGCTTTAATGGCCTCCCCCACCCCACCTGTCAAACCAACTTTCACATTCTCTTCTTACTAATCCCTTCTTAAAGCTAAATTCAACTCCCCCTTATCCAGAGCAAAGGTTCACAGAGAGGGAAAATAAGGACATTACCAACCCTAACTAGTAAACCACAGCATTATCCAACTACCTACCATCTCCTCTGCCATCACTCTCAGCACCTCCTCCTCCTCCTAGCTCTCTTTCCCAGTCTTCTCCAACCATGACCATTGAATATGAACACTACCATAATGAACACATCAGTGAGGCTGGGGAAACATGCCATTGTGATGATCACAGGTAAACAGAAGCATGGGCTGGATGGTTACTTTCCCAGAAACTGTTCAGTGAGCTACGGAAAATTCAATTTTCTTCCATGAAGACAGTCAATGGCAGAATCCGGTTAGGATTGATGACTTGAAATTTAATAGCGAATATGTGGTAGTGGATTCTCTCTTTTAATGGATGTTCCTTCCAAGGAGTAGGGATAGCAAGAGGAAAAGATTAAGAGATAAATGGCCATATCTTTTATCCTCCCCAAATTTCCATGTTCTACTCAGATGTATATGCACCACCACCCTTTGTCCATCCACCACAGATGGACTACACATCCATTATAGACGCCAGAAACTTGCTCTGTGCTGCATATTCCAGAAAATCCATAATTTGCATGAAAGCTAATTAGGAAAAGTAAAAAATTAAATGTTTCCACCATGCTTGCAAACAAAAACTTAGCCCTTAAATGTTCATATATGGATCCTAACACACATGGGTGGGTCCAAAAAAAAAGGCAAAGGGACAAAGGTTAGTCTGTGAAGAAAGTCAGTTTAAAGAGAGAAAAAATTGTTGGCCTGAGCAACCACACTGCTTCTCCCAACAAACAGAACCCCAAAATAGATGAAACGTGTCTATCTACGCTAGCTCCTAATCCTGATGTGTCCCATAACAGAAAAATGGAATTATGGTTCAGCTGCAAAATCCTGGGCCCTCGTTTTCCCAGTGGCCTAAATCAATCCTCAGTCCAGGACAAGATGCTGAGCAAGATGCGTAATTATTTCAGGCCACTAGGGTAAGCACTATTCCTGGCAACTCTGCAGGCAGAGCCATGGATGAGGGTTTCTAATTCTCTTTGGTGATTTGGTTCTGTGTAAACTGAGATTTTTCTTTCAGTGTTTCAGCCAGATAAGCAGGAAACGCCAGCTCCAGTCCTGAGTTAGAGCCGATCGAGGTCAATTTCTGGTCCTTTTCTGTGCAGTTTAGTCTACTTTTTCCCCCTCGCTGCCTTCCCTGACACCTGTCCTTATATTTTTATCTGATTATCAAATACCTAGTGAGAGAACCTTTGGCAGCCCCTGGTGCTCGCTCAGCCATCCAAAAGTCTCTCAGCCTAAGGAATACCATGAATACTCTGCAAAGCAGTGTCCTTGAGAAGCCAACCTAAGATCCCCCCCCCCCATGAACCACTGAGAAGCGTCTCCTATGGGTATTTTGAGGGTGATGTTAAGACCAAATCCTGCTTTCACCAGAGGCAATACTGACGAATTCAACTTGTCTATTAACAAATCTCTAATTCTTGGCTTTGTATTGCACGCACAATACACTCAGTTATTATCTAAGATAGAAAGGGAAAGGCAAATCTCATCACTCCCATTTGGAAGATGGTGAAATAGAGGTTTTAAACGTTTAAAGGAGTTGTCTAAAGCGAATTCAACAAAGCAGTGCTGTAGCTGCAAAGCAGATCAGCTGACACCTACCCCTGGTTTTGTAGGTCACCGACTCTGTAAGTTTAGAGCTGCGTTTTACTTACCATATTCCTCCTTGAAAGCTTCTATTTACTCTCTTAAACTGGATACCAGTGTCTCCAGGTGTACATTCCAAACACTTACAAAATATACACAGACTGAGCCGTCTGCCTGTTGGGTACACAGCGCCAGGCTGAAGAATTTCTAAGGTTGTTAGAAGAACAAATGAGGTATTAGAGGGAACAGGCTCTGATGTAAAAGGAAATATGCTACATCTCTGCAAAGACATTAAAAGTATCCTCTTCATTATTACAAATAAAAAACTAACCAATTTCTTCTGTGCTTTTTCAAACTGCATTGCTCTCCCCCTGTATCTTCATTAAATAAATGCAAACCCATGTGCTTTGAAATGGGTAGGTGTAAAAGAACATTCTGCACAATTATATCTAGGCTGCCGCAGATTTATATCACATGCACACATATATCTGGGAGATATTAATTCAATGATGACAGCTGAGCATGACAAATGCAACACTACACGAGTTGGAATGCGAAAAAAAATGCAACTACAAACCGCATGCAAACACGCACACATGAGTTCTTCAACACACGTGGCCGCAGTCACAGGCGCTTAACCACATTGATAAACCCCAACACAAACACAGGAGGCTCCGCCGCCCGCGAGCTGCCCCCACACATGCAGCCGCGCCTTCACGTGCAGGCAGGGACTCGCGTGCGTCCCCGGGTACCCTCGGCCTCCCACCGGCATCCCACTGCGCGAACACACGCGCGCCAGCCGATCCCCGCGCCCGGGAAGCGGCGGTGCCGGGGGCGGGGGGCGGGGCCGGGGGGGGGGGGGGGGCGGGCGCGCCGCGGGGCCGGGCCTCGGCGCCCGGGGAGGGGACGAGGGGCGGGCGCGGGGCGGCGCCCGGCTCACGTGGGCGGGCGGGAGCAGCTGAAGGTCCGCTCCGGAGCCTGGGCTGTCCTCTCGCGCGCGGCGCTGGCCGGAGCGGCGGCGGCGGCGGCGGCGGCAGAGGAGGAGGAGGAGGAAGAGGAGGAGGAAGGCGGCGGTGGTGGCGGCGAAGGAAGAGGGGAGGACGGGGGCGGCGTCGGACTGGAGCCGAGCGGCGGCGCGAGCTGCCCGGGGCGCTGTCGTGAGCTCGCCCGCCGGGCCCCCACCCCCGAGCTACACCCTGCGGTGCCCAGCCCTGCCCGCGTCCGTGCCCCCGCGGGGAGCGCGCCGGGGCTGCCCCCCGAATGACGGGCGGAAGGTTCGACTTCGACGATGGCGGCACCTACTGCGGCGGCTGGGAGGAGGGCAAGGCGCACGGGCATGGCATCTGCACGGGGCCCAAGGGCCAGGGCGAGTACTCGGGCTCCTGGTCGCACGGCTTCGAGGTGGTCGGAGGCTACACCTGGCCCAGCGGCAACACCTACCAGGGCTACTGGGCGCAGGGCAAGCGGCACGGGCTGGGGGTGGAGACGAAGGGCAAGTGGATGTACCGGGGGGAGTGGTCACATGGTTTCAAGGGGCGCTACGGGGTCCGGCAGAGCCTGTGCACCCCCGCTCGCTACGAGGGTACCTGGAGTAACGGGCTGCAGGACGGGTACGGCGTGGAGACCTACGGGGACGGAGGTGAGCGGCGTCGCAGGCGGCTCGGCTGCTCCGGGAGCTGGTGCGGTGGGCTTTGCCCAGGCTGCGGGGAAGCGGGGAGGACGCGAGGCGCACGTGTCCGGAAACCCGCCAAAACACCTGGGGTAGCCTCCCACCCACCGCCCCGCGCCAGCCCTCTCGCAGGGGGTGCGTTGGCACGCGACTGGTGCGCGGTGGTTTGATCCGATCTGGTTCTTGGAGCGGGCGATGTCCACACCCGGGAGAGCGAGGCGTGAATATACCTGGCCGGCGCCGGCGCTGCACTGCCATTAGGAGGGAGCGCCGCCCGGGAGGGTTGGGCTGGAGAGAGGACGCTGTCACTTGAGCCTGTCACATTACGTTCCTGGTCCCTCCCTCTCCCGACTGGGTTTGAAATCGCCACTCCCGTGGAGTTAGAGCGAACGCCCTGGGCTTGT
The DNA here is from genome assembly GCF_057802395.1 of Ceratotherium simum simum. Lineage (NCBI taxonomy): Eukaryota > Metazoa > Chordata > Mammalia > Perissodactyla > Rhinocerotidae > Ceratotherium > Ceratotherium simum. The sequence continues at coordinate 12,978,161 of NC_141930.1, forward strand.
GAGGCTGGCGGTCGCTGCTGCCCGCTCCCCGGATTGGTTTCACGTGGAGTCGTATTTCACTTCTGGTCCTCCAGTAGCCTAAAGATAGAAGCCAGAACCCCATAACTAGGATGTTGGGGAATTGTATCTTATTTGGGGTGCATTTGGAAACACCCTAGTTATGGGAGCGGGGAGGTCACCTGATGCAGGTGGGGTCCGGGGGTGTGGGTTTTTCTTCCTAGTTTTCATTCGGTTCCTTAAAGTATTGGTTTTCCAGCAAAAGGATGGTAGTCGACCTGGAGATCTTTGGACAAATTACTAGGAAAACATTTTAGAAATGAACAATGAAGTCTGCGTTTTAAAAATACAATTGGGGGGTATATTCTTATAGTTGCTAAGTTAGCAGCTGGTTTACCCCTGAGAATCGCAGTACCAGATCACTGATTTGCACTAAGGTCTATGACCTAAACAGCATGCTGGTTGTGAACAAAATTCACCTTATTTGAATATTTAACAATATTTGCAAAAGAAATTGTTTATATAATAGGGCAGAGTTCCCTTTTTTTTTCCAATTAGGTATACATTATTGAAATAGGTGTCAAAAGCTGGTGAATTTCCTTGTGTAACAAGTTGAGAAGGATGAATAGCTTATGCTTTGGCAAAATACATTTTCTGATAATGAACATAATCATAGTTAATTGAAAAGGATTGTAGGAGGCAATGTCACCTTTTGGAATTATGCAGCTCAGAGTTGGAGGATATTAAACGGATCCAATTAAAAGTTTCTCCAGCCCACTGCAACCCCAGTTAGGCCACTGCTTATATAAAAGCTTATACAATTTGTACACTTCACTTACTCGGAACACTTGGGCCGTGTTTCAAATGCAAAACGGCAGAATGGTAGGATTTGCTAAAAAGGACATCTTTTCATCCTACGGTATAAGGATATGGTTCTCATGGATTAAAACGGGAAAAAAAAAGTTGCTCTAATACTTTTATATGGGCTACGTGAGTCTTGAGTTCCACAGTAGTTAATTAGAGCCCTTTAATGTTCTGAATGGGCATAGAGTGCCTTTGTTGACAGCCTTATAAATATGTTAGCTTGTGATTGGATTTTATTGGAGGCCTCAGGTCTACAATATAACTAAATTCCATGCTCAAAAGTGGAATGCAAAATTTATTTTTTAAATGTGTGTATTATTTTTTAACCTTTTTAGGAAGGCTGTGAATAGTTCTCTTCAGTTTTGGAAGGTTAAAAATGAATTAGTCTTCTTTTAAAGTTACTACTCATTAAACAAAATCTCTTGGTTTAGGGTATTCATTATACCTAGCAATCAAATATATATATAGCACAGTAAAGGTTGTCTGTGTATGTGTTGTAGAAGCTCAAATAAGTGTCCAGGATGACTTGATGGATAATCTGCCTTCTGTTTCAAAACAAACTTTAAAAAAATTTTTTTAAAAACCTCAAAATCTGGCATCACCATAGGACTGTGGTTTTCTTTTTCTACAAAAAAAAAAAATCTAATATGCTACCAATTAGGAAGGGAAAAAAACCTCTTAAAATCACTACTAAATGTCTACTCTGTGCTAGTCAATTTTCTGCCTTCTTTCATGTCAATCCGTTTAATTAGAAAGTCCTTAATCATAAAATGGAAGTCTAAGTGGAAATGTATTGCTATAACCTATCTCATACAAAGGTGTTGGCCCAAATAGGAAATATTACTTTCCCTACTCTTACTTAAGAGTTAGCTTGTTTCCTGCCTCTGTACCACCACGTTTCCATCCCTGTACACTCTGTCAGACTTACGGAAAATCTGATCCATGCATTTTGTGGTGACATTAAACTAGAGGAGGAAGGAAGTAGTAATTCCATGTGAGAAGTATCCTGATTTATTTTATTAGTGACTTGTATGTGAAGTGTTCCTGAAAATAGAAACCCCCTGAATGTTAATTAAGAATAAATTAGTACTATACTCATGAAATCCAAGTCTAGGAGGCTGGAATATTTTGTGCAAATTCTGATCTGCTGTACTTCCTTTTTTCACCTGTCATAAAACTCCTGAAGATACCTAGGGAGACACATGGTTTTGTTAATACATGCAAAGTTGCACATACCCATTTGTAGCATGTAAACATAAGTTTGGCAGAGTGCATTCTAAATGTGACTGGAACTCGTTCTGAACTGGATGCCTTCCACTGCCAGATTGTGTGGTTAAAATGGCTGTATCTAGAAAGTCAGCTCCCAGGTGAAAAATCAGAGAACATAATTTAAAACAAAACCCAGAAAAATAATTTTTACACTTGTGAAATATGCATCTCTATTTAAGGCATCGAGGGGAACTAATTAGAACGTGACTTGAGCAGCAGAGAGAAGTTGGAACCCACCTGCTTAATAAAGAAATAGAGGCCCCTTTTACTTCTAGGTTCATTGACTAAACTAAACCTATTTAAATTTCAGATGAACTACTAAGAGTTTGACTGTAAATTGGTTTCTAGCAATTCCATGGAGGAATTCTTCCATATACTCTGACTTAACAGAATAGGATCGGGATGTGGCCAATGCTGCTGTCGCACCTTGCCCACTTGACAGTTAAGCAGAGACCTAAACTTTCTAATTATTGCTGTTGCCTTAAACCGCTTAGATTTTCAAGCAATACTTCTTTGCAAATTCTAAATACTAGCCTTACCTTTGGAGATATCAGTTTAAGGAAACTAGCTGTTCATTTCCCCTCGATGTCAAACATTTACTAAGATAGTATGGTTGTGTTTTAAAGTATAAATGCTTATTAATATCCAACAGTATCTTTGGAAATTGTTCTAGCAAAATTAACTTGTCATTATGTAGAAAAGTTAGAAGGATATGATTATAGCATTCCTCATTTACTTAAACAAAATATTAAAAAGATAAGGTGGTTTGTTTTAGTGCGTGTAAGTCAGGTTGTATAACTTTTATCCTAGAACTTAAATTTTATCTAGTTAAGCGAAGGAAAATCAAAGTTGAACTTTCTTAATAATTCAATTTCCTTCCCTATTAAAGTGGTGGTGTTTGAAGATAAGTAATATTCAGCAGGATGCCTCTTAACCGGAAATGTTCTATATGTCTATCTTATCTTTTTGGGTTTATTCTTTTAAGAAAGCTATGGCCCATCCACTTCCTCAGAAGTTCATAGATGTCAGGTGAAGACTTTTACACCCACCCAGACTAGAACATTCACAGTACCAGACCCACTTAGTATTTCATTGTCGCCCTAGTGTGTATTTACATAACGTAAATATATCAGAATGAACAGAAAGAGATGGTAGTCCTGAAATTAGTCAAAACTTTTGATTTTGGAGCTATTACAGTTTCATGTGCAATGAAATAATCAGTCCTTGTTAACAGAATGGTATAAAACCACTAGCAGTATTGCTCAATATTTAACAAAAAAAAAAAATGTGTGCCACACAGTGGAAATCTTTGCATGGCAATATAAAATAAAAAGTGACGGCAAGTTAGCGCATTATAATCAGAAACTGAAAGAGGTCCAGACTCTTTCATGATTTATTTTCTATGATATTATGAATTGTTACAAATAATACAGAAGTAATTGTATCTTAAAATTTCCACTTAGCTTCTTTTGGGGGATACTATAATTTAAAATTTGCCTTTAATTAAAGAAATGGCCTTGATTTAGAAAAGAAAATTCTAAGTTCCCTAATTTTAACATTAAATTCCTCCTAAGATTATTTAAAAAGCTGTACCAGGATATTTTTTAAACAACTTTGCTAATTTATTTAATAGAAAAACTTACTGAAAACAAATGCTTTAGAGATTATCATATTCCTGAAAAGGCATAATATTCATTGAAAAAGTGATCTGGTGTCAACAAAGTTTTAAGGGACACTGTCAAACATACCGTTGCTCTGAGATGAATTCCATAATGTTAAGAGGGGAAGGTTTCCTCTGGCCTTATCTCAGTTTTTTTAAAGGCAAATAGTGTACTCTTTTTAGCCACTATAGCTGTTTACTGTAAAGCCATCAAACACGTACAGACCAGAGCCATGAGTCTGGCAATTCCTGCCCTCAGAGTGATTCTAGTTCACGATGTGATTCACAATACGGTAGCAGAGGCTAGGGAAATCCATGAGGAGAATGGGCAGGAAAACGCAGAAATTTGGCAAGTAATATGGGACAAATCTTGGCTTTTTCATTTGGAAGTACAAAATATTGACACGAACTGCCCATCTTTTCATGACAGTTGACTATATCAGGATATATATTTGTCAAACCAGTCTCAGCTCAAAAAGTTTCACCCAAATCTAAATAATAATCCTAAATATTAAAGTGTTTCCCAACCCTTAAAAAGGATGATGACTATGGCATAAAGAAAATGTAAGATAATTTGTTTGATGCCCCATGTCCAAGTATTCAGATCAGTCATAATTTTAAGTATTGAGTTTGTTGGAATGTTATACTGAAGACCTAGAAGTTTTCGGCTACATTGGTAAAATTAGAATAAAATTCACAAATAGAACTCATTGCATCTTCTACTGTGGCACTGCCTTCCCAGGAGGGATTTTTTGATGTGTTAATTTCAGGGGAGAAAAGTTGTTTTCTAATGATCACTCTTTTTGTCTTAGAAAGTAGTGGTTTTCATCCGAAACACTCGGATAAATTTTTAAATGAAAAGCCAAAATTACCAGAGTAGTGGAACGCCCTGTACACTTTCATGAAAGGCAGAGACGCAGAATTACAAGGCGGGAATTCACAAGTGGATGAGAAGTAGACCTCCGGGGTGGACTCGGAGGTGTGCGGGGTCCGGCCGCGGGCCGGCCTGCTGTGCGCGCCGGGCACCCCCGCGCACGCCTGGCGCTCGCAGGCGACCGCGCCCCTCCTGCCCGCGACTCACACTGCTTTCTTGCGGTCTCTCGAAGGTACCTACCAGGGCCAGTGGGCCGGCGGCATGCGGCACGGCTATGGCGTGCGCCAGAGCGTGCCCTATGGCATGGCCACGGTGATCCGCTCGCCGCTGCGCACCTCCCTGGCCTCGCTGCGCAGCGAGCAGAGCAACGGCAGCGTGCTCCACGACGCCGCGGCCGCCGCCGACAGCCCGGCCGGCACCCGCGGCGGCTTCGTGCTCAACTTCCACACCGACGCCGAGCTCGCGGGCAAGAAGAAGGGCGGCCTCTTCCGAAGGGGCTCCCTTCTGGGGAGCATGAAACTTCGCAAGTCCGATTCCAAGTCTTCCATCTCCAGCAAGCGCAGCTCGGTGCGCAGCGACGCGGCCATGAGCAGAATTAGCTCCAGCGATGCCAACTCCACCATCAGCTTCGGCGACGTCGACTGTGATTTTTGCCCCGTGGAAGACCACGTCGACGCCACCACCACGGAAACCTACATGGGCGAGTGGAAGAACGACAAGCGCACGGGCTTCGGCATCAGCGAGCGCTCCAACGGCATGAAGTACGAAGGCGAGTGGGCAAACAACAAGAGGCACGGGTACGGCTGCACCGTGTTTCCTGACGGCTCCAAAGAAGAGGGGAAGTACAAAAATAATATTCTGGTCCGTGGAATAAGGAAGCAGCTTATTCCGATACGAAATACAAAAACTAGGGAAAAGGTGGACAGAGCAATCGAAGGTGCGCAAAGGGCAGCCGCCATGGCCAGAACCAAAGTGGAAATAGCGAATTCAAGGTATGTGCGCGCAGGGTGGGTGGTTCTGCCGGTCGCTCCAAACAGTAGAATATCAAATATTGTGTATGTCAGTCTGTTGGTGACATCGCCAAATAGGTTGTACAACTGCCGGAATCAGAGGTGGAAAGCCCTCCCAGAGGGCTTGTGGGGGGTAGGAACAAAGGATGTGGGTGGAGGTCATTCTTGGGGTCGTTTTAGGGCTGTACCCCCTCCCCCTTGGGTATCTGCAGCATCTCCATATGAGTGCTCTGGTCGCTGGATAAATTTCCCTGTTTCTTCTTTTATAAAATGTGGATGATAATGTGGTTCATAAGGCCACAGGGAAGAATAACAGAGGAAACTAATACAAAACTCTTAGCAAAATACTTGGCACGTGGTAGGAACTCAAATATAGTAGAGGTTTATTACTAGTATATACATGTGATATAATAATACGATGAGATACCATGAGAGTCAGAAATGTGCCTGTACTGATCTGAAACTTTCCATCATCAAAAAATATTGAAGGCACATTGAGGTCCCCTTCCTCTTTTAAATTACTTCCCTAGTGCTTAATGTGATGGAGTTCACTCTGACCCTGTGTATGTTTTCCGGAGTCCAGAAAGTTACATTAAACAAAAAAAAACTACCCCGAAGTACTGCCACGGAGAGCACTATGCTTTGTGTGCCAGAAAGAAAATACTCATCCACGTGGAAACATACTTAGTATAGTTGAGTCCCTTTATTCTGATATTTAAGTTGGAGGTGTGTACAACGCCCCCTATAAAATTATCTTAATGTATAAAATTCAAATTCTGTTTATTGCTGCTTGGTTTTGAGAAAGTCACCAAGATCTAGATATGGCAGAAGTGAAAAGTTGCATGACAGAATCGGGCGTGCATTCTGTAAACAAGAGAGCTCATCTCCATGGGAAAGGCAGAGGGCCTGAGGCTCACAAGAATGGCCAGGTTCTATGCAGGAAAGATTACATCACTGGTGTATTAAAAGGAAAGGGGTGGGGGGACCTGACATGGACAGATGGGACCATCAACGTGCCAGGATTGGAAGAAAGGAGAGCAGTAGAGAAGGGCTGGAGTGAGTAGGAGAAAGCGGGTGAATAATAGATTGAGACTGGGGTGTATGTGGCCACAAAAGAACTATGTGCTTGAAGTTTTACTGTTAATAACAGGGTTCAGGGCTCCAAGGAGAGGGATGGGGAAATTTATTGGGAATAGAATTTTATTAGGAATAGATGTCATATGTTAGACCAAAAAGAAAAAGGATGATTATAGATGGAAAAACTTATTTTTAGGCTTAAGTGGGTACTGAGTGGCTAGTTTTGTGTGACTTGAGGCATACATTTAGCATAAAGTATTAAAAGTCCTTTTCCTGATTCAGTAATATTCTTCCGTAGAAGTAAACCTCCCTTTGAAACAAAATATTAGCATGTCTTCAGGTTTTTAGTCTTGACATTGAATTAATGAGCCCCCCCTTTTCTTGATTGAACCGTATGAAATTTCTGATATTTGAACATTTTATGTACAAAAAAATGGCGATTGGATATGGTTCGACTTAATACTTCTAGACTTTTAAAGTTTCTTTTTTTGTTGTTTTTTAATGCCCATATTTTATGGCTACTATTTACTTCTGAGTGTCTGAAACACTAATTGGAAAATGGAAGAGGTCTTTTTTTTTTCATTATTTGTAGATATATATTAAAAGTCTTCAAGGTTTCCATTTTATCCCAAACTAATCCTATTTTCAAGTTAATATTTCTTGTTAATTGGCACAAAATTTCGTGGAGGGTCACTCTTCTTTTCACATCTTTTATTTTAGATCGTAGTTTTCTCTGATCACGGAGGGTTGCATCTACTTGCTTTTCAGTTTGCTTGTAGATAGGATACTTGGCATATCTAATCTTGCTGGCTTCCCCAGCCCTCAGCTAACTTTTAGAGCTAGTGATATACTTTCTGTTAGGCCCTAGCTTCTAATTTGAATTGCACTCCTGGATTCTTCCATTTTATTTTCACCATACAATCTAGTGATATACTAGAGGCAATTCAGTCTTGGCAGATTTAAGATAAACCTGGGCAGGACACTCTAGCAAATGACTTTCTTGTGCTTGCTTTAATTACTGACTTTTATGACTAGTTTCAATTAGAGGAATCTACATTATGAAAGGGAACTGCTCGTAACACAAAGATGATCTTTGATAATACTAGTATCATAAAACTCTTACCTAAGTCCAAGCCACATTCTCTCTGTTGAAAGTCTTTTGGGGGTAGTATTATGCAGTTTGGGAGTACCATATTATACAGTTTATAATCAAGTCTTCAGGTTAAGATATTATACTTTTAGTTAACTTCGTAAAGATCTCAAGATTTAGCTGTTTAAAAAACACTGAATTTATTATGCTAACTGAAATAAGCCAGTCACAGGACAAATACTGCGTGATTCTACTTATATGAGGTCTCTAACTAAAATGGTCAAACTCAGAGTAGAAACAGAGAGTGAAATGGTGGTTGCCAGGGGCTGGGAGGAGAGAGAAGTGGGAAGTTGCTGTTCAACAGGTATAAAGTTTCAGTTAAGCGAGATGAGTAAGTTCCAGAGATCTGCTCTGCTCTGCAACATTGGGCCTGTAGTTGACAGTACAGTATTGTGCGCTTAAAATTTTGTTAATAGGGTAGATCTCATGTTAAGTGTTCTTACCACAATAAAAAAAAAAAAATAGTGTTTGGATGGCACAAGAGACAAAAAATTAAAAAGCTCAGTTAACCTGTTATATTTTACTTCCTTTGACTGTGTTAGTCCTCTTTCCAGATTCCTTGCTTTAATGACTACTTCCGATATGGGGTTTTGCAACTTGTTTTTGTAGAAAGTAGCTGAAGGACTGACATGCCCCTTATAATAGCTCTGAGTACAGAGTTCCACGTTCTTGTAAAAACCTTTTTAAAAATAAAGAGAAAAAAAAGATTCTGTTAATGTTTTGGAGATTGCTTCCTGGAGGAAGGGCTTCTCGCTATATTACTGTCATAAACTATGGCTCTTTATAATGCCTGAGTATCTGCTGGGTCCTTCCCGGCCCCTTTAGCGGTTGTTGTTATTAATGTTTTCATTTTTAAAAATATCAAAAGTTTAAGAACATGGAAGTGACACTCTCGCCCTGCCCTGGGATTGGCGGAATAAGAACTAGAAAGTACGACTCCTGGCAGCTGCCACTGTTGAAATCACTAGTTCACCATTAGCAACACAGGGAGATGATCAACTAATAGTTATTGATCGTGTCAGTTTGCCACCCAGATAGTGTTCATCATAGTTCTATGGCTGTTATTTCTTATGCTATAGAGATTTTTGTTTAAGTCCCAGGGAAATAGATCCACTTTTGCACCATCACCCTGTTTTATCTTGAAGCGAAGCCTCAAGCTCTGAGGGAAAATAATTGTATCCTCTGATAATGTCTTCGCAGGGAAATCAAGAGCCATGGAGCCAACCATTGTTGGTCCAGAGATTCAGGAAAACATAGTAGATCTGTGGACCTTTCCTGTGCTTCTCCGAAGAGGGAATGGTGTGTCTTCCAGTAAACACACAGGAGGCTTATTTCGGAAGGCTTATTACGGGCCTCTGTTTAATTCTCACAGATCAGGGAATATGGGGCTGACATAACAGTTAGTAGATAGCAGAAATAAGGCAGCAGATACAGAATTAATAGATACTGATAGTTTACTAGCAGATTAGCACTTAAAGAGTTAAAATTGTAAGGGGTGCTAATAATTTCTGACTCCTATAACTTTTCTTTAGGTTCTTGTTCTAATCCCCAAAGTGCTACGTTTATAAGATTTAACAAAATGTTTTGTTCCCCTCATGTCTTGGTCCTGAGGGTAAACATTAACACTTGGAATTGAGAAAATGCCTCAACCTTCTGTTTTTAAGAAATGTTCAAGAAGTTGGGGAGTAACTCTGAACATTTCGAGCCCCTCATTTTCAAAGGCAGAGACGGAGACTCTGCCCAAGATCACTCCACTGTCCCTGTTGTTTCAATTCTGTTTCTCATTTGGTCATTTTTTACTCCCTTAATTGTCGCTAATAATTCCTTAAGAGAGATGTCCACATTACTGTTCCTTGAGCAAAATATTTTAAGGAAGAATTTTAAGGTGAGTCATTTGGTTGAGATAGCAAATAAGCGGCCCTTAGAGAACCACACTTGCGTGGAAATGAAGAAATACGTTAGAAACGGATGTAGACAAAAGAAGAGCTTTGTAGAATCTGAGCCGTAGAGGAAATAATTATCATGCTAGAGGATGGAAGAGATATGGTGAAGAGGATGGGAGAGAGCTGGCCTAAAGCAATTGAGGACCATAGGTGTTCGCTTATACTAGCTTCGTTGTGTGGGACAGATTAGAAGAAAGAAAACCAAGTGGGAGGATAGAGGAGGATAGAGTGGAGTGGAGTAGTTCCCGCTGTTGGCTGACCCTGTGGCCAGCCTCACTGAAGCTAAGAGGGTGCTGGCTGGGCAGGCTCCCAGCACCACTGTGGAGGGTCAGTGATGGGACAGGCCAGCCAGTTGTGCTGCTCTCAACCTCTCCCCAACCATTAGTGCCACTTCAGGTGGTACCAGCAGCACCTAGACAGGTAATGTCAGGAGGGGGCCCTGTGCTCTCCCCCGCCCAGCCTTAGCCCTACTGTGCTTGCCACAGATACAGCTGTACTGGGGGGTGGAAGCAGCCAGATAGAATGTGGAGGGCCTGGGGCTCAAGGGACCTGGTCGCAGGTGAGCTTGCTGCTTCTGTTTATAGAACTGGAGATTGGATTCCATGTTTGCCAATTTTGGGCTTAAGTATCAAAATGATATCATTTTTTTAAAAAATCCTACAGGAAAAATATATTTCCCATACTTTTCTTTTAAAAAGACATATTACGGTTTCATACCACTCTCCCCCTTTCTTCCATGCTCAGAATGATTCAGCCTGGACAGCTTTCCTTCAGTTCTGAGGAAAGTCTTTGCTCGTCCCTTCCCTCTGCCTGGCGCCCTTGCCCAGCTCCCCTGGCCAGCCCCTTAGGCTGCTCCCTCCGCAGGTTTAGGCATGAAGTCGCTTCTTCACAGAAGGTTTCCCTAACCCCACACCCTCCAACCCACTGCCATCCCCCTCACTGTAAATCCCATTAATCTAAATGTCGTTGTCTTTCGCTGTATTTGTTCAATATCTCTTTCTCCAACGAGACTGGAGAGCTGGCCCCTGAAGACAGCTTGGCTCGCCTTGGCTCGCCTACCCAGCAGCTGGTCCAGAGCAGGGCACTTCTGTAAGGGCTCTAGTAAATATTTGATGAATGAGTGAATTAAATTCTCACTACGTCGGGTTTGAACACTGCCAGTGCTTCTAATTCTGTTTTGCTGGACGTTTATAAACTGCAGTTTTAAGGAAGGAAACAGCTCTCATCATTCATCATACTATGGTCTGACATAGTCAAGGAAGTGTGGAAAATGCATAAGCATGTGTGACAGGTACCCTTTTACCTAAATCAACATCATTAAAGTGTCAGAACTGAGGCGTGGCCAGGGAATAAGAGCTTCGGGTTAAGCCAGACTGTTACCTCCCTGCTCCGTAGGTCTGAGCTGGTCCAGTGGTACCTGTGAGTTGCCTCCCTTAAACAGAGACGGAATCTCCCGGAAGTCGGCTTATACTGACTATAACAACATTGCTCATCCTATGTGTTTGACATCACCAAAATATGTAATAAGTCAGAACATAAGAGCTTACTGTCTTTTAAAAATCTAAGTTTGCTGAATGTTCAGCTGTCTTGATTTCCTTTTGAAAGTTTTTCTTGTCCTGCCTCTTTTTTTGTCATTTTTCTTAAGATCAAATAAGAATATTCGATAGAACTGTCCCTCACAGTATTACTTGATTTGATACACACTTCACTTATTAGTAATTAAAGCCCAAAGTCAACCATAAGTCAGTGCGCATTCTGGATCCAAACTAAACTTACTACTACCAATTTTAGGAAAAAGTTTAATCTCTGCCAAGTTATTGTGAGGGCCCAGAAGTTTGAAATTCTCAAATTCTGTTGGACAAAATGATTCTCTTTCTCTTTTGCAAATCAAAATCATAGTTTATAGGCTATCTTTATTTCTCTTGTGTAATAGTAGTAGTCATATGTTTAAAAACAATTTTAAATTACCTTTTCCATGAATTTTTTGTTTCTTCTCCTGGGGCTCTGGTTAATTTTTAGTCATTAGCATAAGTGATTTTTGCAGGAAGGTGAATTCCTTGTAACGCCTTGTAAGTCATTTTAATGAAGATAGGTAAAGAAATTTTATGAAAAATCACCTATTGTGGGAATTTACAGCTGAGGAGAGCACTCGTTATTTTCTTTAGTTGGGCCTCCTGTTCTTCCATATCTGCCTTTGCTACCTGTTGCCCTTTTCCACCTATCGTAACCAGCTGTTCTACAAACAAATTCCAGAGGGTTGAAACTCGTGGGCTCTGAGATGCAGAAAAGTTACTGTGAACAGGGATTGATTTTTGCCTCTTTCTTCACAGAAGGGTTGTTTTAAGGTTGAATGAGAGTGGGTGTCACAGGGCTCTGTCAACTGTAAATCACTATATACAGTTAATGTTTTTGGAAATGTGTCAGTCCTACAAGTCCCATTCCCCAATGTGAAAATTGCCGGATGACCAAGAAGCCAGACTGGGCTAGAGGTGAAGATGGAGAAGGGAAGGAAGATGGAAGGGAAGGAAGGCTTGGGAAGCAGAAATAGGGATAAGCAAAGGGAAGGGAGTTAATCCACCAAGCTTGACCACCTGTGTGCAGATGTGAGCGTGTGTCATGACTGGGCCCGTTCCCAGCCGCAGACCTGTGTGAAGTCAATGTACTGTCAACCGATATTGTTTAAGACTGAAAAGAAAATGAGCAGGGAAATGGCATATATACCTACATCAGGCTATGCTGGAGGACCACTCTGAAGACAAGAAAGGATAATAAAGATTTTACCTTCGTATTGTTTAGGTATATTAGTGTAGGTCGCCATTGTCCTTTATGTGTATTCTAGCTTTTGTATTGCACATACAATTTTTTTTTTTTTTTTTTTTTTTAATGCACATACAATTTTTAAATACGTGTTTCTCCTCTACCAAAGAACACCCATTTCCCATGGGAGAAAGTGAGGAGGCTGCGCTAATTTCCTTGCATCCTTCTCCAGGCTGTTTAAAGAAAGACACAGTTCTCCGTATCACGGGGCACACGACTTCTTTATGGGCCGAGCAGTCACTGAGAAGTCTCTGTGTGGGTGTGCGGAGGGAGCAGCTGAAACTGGGAAGATAACCTAGGCATCACCTCTGTCCTGCCCTCAAGCAAGGGGTAAAGCTTGGATATACTCCAGAGGCCTCACTGGGGAACACAGAAATTCCTTCCCAGCTTCTCTCCTTCAACCCTGGTGTTATGTCACCTCACCATTTAACAGGTCATTACACATAACATGGGAACATATTGTGTTATGAGAACCTTATACAATGTTCTTAGGGTATCTTGTTTCTAAAGATCTTTCTTTAAAAAACTCTTCATCCGGCCCTCCCAAGTCCAGGCGCATTCAGAAATCCTGAGGCCTTGAGGTCGGCATATGTTTTAATGATTAACAAGTAGTTTCAAGCAATGCAAATTTAATGAAAATTAGTCTTAGGCCATAACAATGGGAGAGTCACCCAGTTATCCAGAGTTTTGGCCCGTTAAAAACACTTTTCAGGAGCCGGCCTGGTGGCCTATTGGTTAGGTTTGTGCGCTCTGCTTCAGCCACCCAGGATTCGTGGGTTCCGATCCAGGTGTGGACCTACACACGGCTCATCAAGCCATGCTGTGACAGTGTTCTACATATAAAATAGAGGAAGATGGGCACAGGTGTTAGCTCAGGGACAGTCTTCCTCAAGCAAAAAGAGAAAGATTGGCAATGGATGTTAGCTCAGGGCCAGTATTCCTCACCAAAAAAAAAAAAACATACTATTTAAACCCTGAATCGTGTAGCATGGCTCTCCACTTTGATTAAACAGGGAGGGCAGGAGAAGATGCTGTATATGATGTGAATGGGCTATGAGGTAATATTCAATTCTGCAGAGATCTCCTTGGTGAAAACTGGCTGTGAAGACTGGAGGAAAAAAACAACAATCCAGGGTGATGATAAGCTAGGTTTTTGGGACACGTGTTGGCCTTGTTTTAGCTGTAGAGATCTGCGTTTGCTTTAAACGGTGCAAATTTCAGCAGATTCCATCTCATTTACCTCTCAAGTATGACATTTTCCTGATTCTGTAAATACGAAGAATTAAAGCAGCAATTAATTTTTAGGATAGCTTCATTTGTAATGAAAACCACCCTCATAGAATGTTTTCTTATAATGTTCCATCCTGTATGAATTTTAGCTTTGACCTGGAGAAACTGCTTTGGGGCGAGTGGCAGAGTTCCGTGTGCATGCTAACATAGCCGGTCGACTTCTCTGAGCAGCAGCTGCCAGGCAGCCAAAGCACCGCCTCACAACTTCCCATGATGGATTAAGCTGACTCTGCCAATCTCACTTTACCCAAGACACCAAACTGGACGCTTGCAAGACTAGTGCCTTGCAAATCTTTGAGATGCTTTTCTTATTATAGATGAAATATGAACATTGTGTTTAGGAACAGGATCCAACAAATGCCAAAGGTATTTATGTAAGTCATTCAGGTTTAGTACAACGGCCTCTTGAGAATAAAACCAAATAAGCTTTTAATAATTTTGCCCTTCTGTTTTCGTTGATGTTTCATATTTATTTGTATAATATGCTCGATTCAAAATAAGCTTCTTTATCAGGAATTTAATTAACATATAAGGAATCAAGATTGCCTCCAAAATACTCCGCCTCTTTGAAGTCAAATCTTCTTAGAATTTCCCTGTGTGCCAAAAGAAACTTAAGCCGAGTAAAAGACATTAATTCACTTTCTAGAGTTTTTAAAACAATCGGGTATGCCAGAGATTAAAAAATAATTTTGTTATGTTTTTGTTAGTTTTTAAAAACTTTTAAATAAGGTAAAAAATTTCCTGAATTTTACTCTATCAAGTCAATCAAATTTTGACCTCAGTGACTTGGTCTAGAAGTCCCTGTGTAATTTTTTACATTGGTGTGGAAGCTTTTTTGAATTAGTATTTCGAGATTTCATATGTTTACTTCCTTCCATTAGGAGAAGGGTTTGAGATACACGTGAGGGAGCCTATTCGTCAAAACACGTTGAGGAGATATCCCATAGAAGCTAGCAGTTTAGGGTCAAGAGTGAGAATAGAGGAGCATCAGACGATGGGCTTTCACCCCCCTCCACCAGCCCTGGTCACTTTCCCCACCCCTCCTGCTCAGCACAGTGATGTGAGAACCAGTTGAGCTATGGACTGATAGATTACCTTGGAAAGATGCAAATGCATCTTTAGCCCTATCTGTCGTCAGTAAACACGTTAGTTAACACTCTAGCCTGGATTCACAGAAAAGACAGTTACCAGCCCATTTTATGAGGTTTGGTTCTTTTCTCCATGAAATATTAATTTTGATCAGTCTTTGTAACATTAATCAGTTACGTACTATGTAAATGTAAAATTATGATTAGGACCATCATAGAATCTGATTGGGACGGATAGAAAAGCAGTTACCTATCGGATGATTGGCACCTTGCTAGGAGCTTAGGTAACACAGGAGGAACTTAATCATAGCCTGGGGCTGAAGGCAGGATTCTGCAGGTGGCATCCAGCTTGAGAACCAAAGAATATGTGGATATGTTTGTTTCCTAGAGGAAGATGGAGGAGGGTGCAAAAGACAGTGGCCCGCATATATTTGGGGTACTGTAAGATGTTTGATATGGGTGGAAAAGAGTGGTGGGTGAGGGGTGTTGAGAGATGAGGCAGAGAAGTAAGCAGGGGCTCGTTGACCTATAAGGGGGAGTTTGGACATTATCCCAAAGACGGTGGAGAGCTCTTGATAGTTTTAAGCAGAAGAATTACATGATCAAATTTAGGAGGATCACTCTGGTTGCAGGCGGTATAGGGTTTGGGAAGAGTAGGGAGCAATAAAACTGGAGACAAATCAAGTAGTAATCTGCTAACTAGTAATCTAGGTAAGAGCCCCTGGGCTGAGCCAAGCGATGGCAGTGGGGATGGAAGGAAGAGAATGTGTGGGTGAGATCCTCCCAAGCAAACTCAATAGGACTTGATGGTTGGTTGAATAAGTGTGGCGGGCCTAGAAAATGCCCTTAGAAGAATCAGACTGACTTCTGAGTTTCTGGCTTAGCCAACTGGATGGATGGTGGTACTTATTCAGACAGGGACCAGAGAGGAAGGTACAAGTTTAGAGAGGAAGATGAGTTTGGATTTTTGACTTCTTGAATTTTAAGATACTGGCCCAAAAGATAACAGGGAACATGGGCCTGGAACTCAAAAAGATTTGCTCTATACATACAGAGCACAGACCCGAACCCTGAGAAGCAAAGACATTGATGAGGCATGCTGCGAAAGGGCTTCCACGTACTTAATACTAAACACAGTTCTTTTTAAGGAGTACAAATAAAACAATTCTCACATTAAGTGACTGGGAATCTGTTGCCTTATGACAATGCAGTTCAAGTATCAGAATACCTGTTCTTGAATTTGTGAAATTATGCTTTCTAAGATTTGTGCTCAAGGGACCTACCCAGTGAGCAACATCTGTTGGCCTGTTTCTTTCGTGGCAATGGACTAGAACAAAATATCACTCTCACAAATTTTTATGCTAAAGAAACATCATTTGGCAAACACTTATTGAGTGCCAGTTCTGTCCAAACATGGCACTGGGCCCCAGGAATACAGAGATGAATAAGAAACAAAACCTGTCGTTAAGAGCAAACACCCTGGTGGGTTCGTAGCGCTCCTGTGCGGCAGGACAGGTGCTGTGAGCTCAGTGGGGCTGCAGGTTGGCGGGACCTGCCTAGAAGCACCTGAACCAGCCGGGGCGAACTTGTCAAAGACACTTTCCTGGGGTTCTTTGCACAAGCAGCTGTGTGCCTGGAATGCCCTCATCCCCAGGCCCCTTTCCTTTACGTAACCCCTGTAAGTCTTTTGTGACCACGCTCAAGGTCTGTAGCAGGCATGGACTAAATTAAGAAACCTAACAAAATGTCTCTTCAAATAAGTAATTCTACCCCTGACAATAGGGCCGCTATCAACAGAATATACATAAAGTGGATAAGAATTTTATAATGCTAAAGAGAAGATGACCAGTGATTTCTTTAAAAACATATTAAGTTTTTTAAGTAGTTTTAATTTAAATCACATTTTAATTTAATTTTAATTTATTTCCACATAGAGCCTGGAAGATATGATTTTTGATGGTAACAGGATCTCATTAGCAGTATTCGGATAGAGAGACATCAAAGTTAGCTATTTTGCATTAAATTGATTTTTTGGCCGTGTTTCCAGATATGGAAGCAGTGTAGACATTGCTAAATGTTGGTCTGAGGATAGCAATTTGCATAATACCTCTTGGACACATGCAAACAGAGCTGACGTGGCTTGAGTGGTTACCTGGAGCCTGGAGATGTGTTATGAACTTGACATCTGTTATTTCTTCTGATCCCCACGGCCACCCTGTGAGTTGGGAAGAAACTGAGGCATGAAAAGGTCACAAAACAAACAGAAGACCTATCTAGGGTGGATCCCAGACAGCGTAACATCAGAGCCACAGCCCTTACCTCCACTAGATTTTGAGAACTGGGGTAGGAATTTTTTTCTTTAACCCGCATGCTCTCCTTCAGCTCATAAAGGAAGATCTGTCTGGGAGCAGTATTATTTAGTCAAATATTTCATTTTGCCACTGTTTCATTTAACAGACATTATTCATTCAACAGCCACACATCTTGTGGGTATGACAAACATCAACAGATAACATCAGTATAATATGGTAAATTCTAAGAAAAAACTATGAAAATGCAAAAGGAGGAGGAACACCGAATGCATGTGGGGCTTACGGGAACCGGGCTGAGGCTGTGCTGTGGAGAGTGTCAAGATTAGGCAGGAAGCAAACGGTGACAAGGATACTCCAGATGGAAGGAAGATAGAGAAGAACAGAAGTGCTTAGGTCAGTTCCTGTGAGCAGTTGGATAGTAGAGCAGTGCTTCTCCAGGTGTGAGCCATCCGCCCACTGCAACAGATCACAAGGGGTGCTTAAAAATTCCTGGTCCCCCACTCAGTGCTGAATTACCATTTCTTTGGGTGAGGCCCAGAAGTCTGCATTCTACAAGCTTCCCAGGTTATTCTCAGGCACCCTGGAGTTTGGTAAGTGTAGGTTGGGTTATGGTAGGAAACGAGGTCGTGAAGATTTGGGAGCTGGATTTTCTACTGCTGGCCTTGGGGAGTCTTTGAAGGGGTTTGAGCAGGGAGCCATCTGCCTTTGAGATGGGTTTAAGTGGGGCCAAGACCAGAGGCCTGGTGTGTGGAGAAGGTGATAAAGGCCCAGTCAAGGGCAGGAATGGTAGGGAGGCAGGGGATAGCATTAGCAGGAATTGATGGACCAGAAGTGGTGGGTGAGGAACAGAGGCAAATCTAAGATGTTCGTGTGTGATATTCTAATGCCCCTAAATAAGTTTAGAAAGGTTCATTCATTCCCAAAAATGGGTGATTTATTTCAAACATATTAACCAAGTAATCTTTCTGGGTCTCTTTTTCTTGTCAATAGAACGGGGGTGAGGAGATGGGAAACGACCAGATGGTCACAGAAAGCCCAAGTCTGGGCCTCCGCTGCTGTGTGAATTTGCCTCCTTTTGCCCGTTTTTGAACCTGCCCTCACGTAACTATACCAGCGATGTTTCTTAGAGAAGTGATGCAGTTGGTAAACAGTGCAGCATCATGGACATTTTACTTTTCCAACTCCAGGTGCATCCTCAATCAGAGGATGGTGGACTGAGGGAAAATGTCCTACTGGGTAAACTGTTAGGAACAAGATTGTGGTTGGGAACACCTCAGCAAAATTAAAACCGTTTTGAAGTACCCTTCAGTGTTCCTGGGGCACGACTCACATCCCAGTCCTTCTTGATCATCTCAGAGGTATTGTTGAATACTTACATGCTTGGCAGGGAAAGACAGCCTGGGCCTGACCCTTCCACGGGCCTAGAGTGAGTTGGGGATAACTTATACACATAGGAAGTAGTTAAATAATAACAC